>NC_092766.1:42671654-42911544 GCF_047496795.1 Chiloscyllium punctatum
TCCTGAGGGAATGCTGCAATGTGGAGGATCAGTCCTGAGGGAGTGCTGCACAGTCAGAGTGTCAATATTGAGGGAGTGCTGCACTGTCAGAGGGTCAGTACTGAGGGAGCGCTGTACTGACAGAGGGTCAGCACTGGGGGAGTGCCACACTGTCAGACGGTCAGTACTGAGGTAGTATCGCACTCTCAGAGAGTCATTACTAAGGGACTGCCACAATGTCAGACCATCAGTACTGAGGGAGTGTCACACTGTCGGAGGGTCAGTGCTGAGGGAGTGCTGCAATGTCAGAGGGTCAGTACTGAGGGAATGTCACACTGTCTGACGGTCAGTACTGAGACTGCGCCACACTGTCAGAGGGTCAGTACTGAGGGAGTGCTGCAATATCAGAGTATCAGAACTGATGGAGTGCTGCACAGTCAGAGTATCAATACTGAGGGAGTGCTGCACTGTCAGAGTTTCAGTACTGAGCGATTGTGTCACACAGTTACACCATCAGACCTGAGGGAGTGTAGTACTCTCAGAGTGTCAGTACTGAGGGAGTATCACACTGTCAGAGGGTCAGTACTGACGGTCTGCTACACTGTCAGAGGGTCAGTACTGAGGGAGTGCTGCACTGTCAGATGCTCAGTACTGAGGGAGTGTCTGACTCTCAGAGGGTCAGTACGGAGGGCGTGCTGCAATGTCAGAGGATCAGTACTGAGGGATCGCTTCACCGTCAGAGTGTCAATACTGAAGGAGTGCTGCATTGCCAGAGGTTCAGTACTGAGGGGGCCCTGTGCTCTCAGAGGGTCAGCAGTGAAGGAGTACCAAACTGTCTGAGGGTCAGTACTGAGGGAGTGTAGCACTCTCAGAGAGTTAGTACTGAGGGAGGGCCAAACAGTCAGATCATCAGTACTGAGGGATTGCCACCCTGTCAGACCATCAGTACTGAGGGCGTGTCACTCTGTCAGATGGTCAGCACTGAGGGAGCGCTGCAATGTCGGAGGATCAGCACTGAGGGAGTGCCACACTGTCAGAGGGTCAGTACTGAGAGAGTGTAGCACTCTCAGAGAGTCAGTACTGAGGGAGTTACACACTGTCAGACCATCAGTACTGAGGGAAGGTCACTCTGTCAGAGGGTCAGTACTGAGGGAATGCTGCAATGTGGAGGATCAGTACTGAGGGAGTGCTGCACAGTCAGAGTGCCACACTGTCGGACCATCAGTTATGAGGGTGTGTCAAACTGTCAAAGTGTCAGTACTGTGGGACTGTCACACTGTCAGAGGGTCAGTACTGAGGGATTGCTGCAATGTCAGAGGGTCAGTCCTGAGGGTGTGTCACACTGTCAGAGCGTTAGTTCTGAGGGAGTGCCACACTTTGAGTGGGTCAGTACTGAGGGAGTGCCACACTGTCAGACCATCAGTACTGAGGGAGTGTAGTACTCTCAGACTGTCAGTACTGAGGGATTGCCACACTGTCAGACCATCAGTACTGAGGGAGTGTCATACTTTCAGAGAGTCAGTACAGAGCGTCTGCTACACTGCCAAATGTGCAGTATTGAGGGAGTGCTGCACAGTCAGAGGGTCAGGACTGAGGGAGTGTCTCACTGTCAGAGAGTCAGTACTGATGGAGTGCGGCACTCTCGGAGGGGTCAGTACTGAGAGAGTGTCTCACTGTCAGAGTTTCAGTACTGAGAGAGTATCACACTGTCAGAACATCAGTACTGAGGGAGTGCCTCACTGCCAGAGGGTCAGTACTGAGGGAGTGTAGCACTGTCAGACCATCAGTACTGAGGGAATGCCACACTGTCAGAGGTTCAGTACTGAGGGAGTGTAGCACTCTCAGAGAGTCAATACTGAGGGAGTGCCACACTGTCAGACCATCAGTACTGAGGGAGTGTCACTCTGTCAGAGGGTCAGTACTGAGGGAGTGCTGCAATGTCGGAGGATCAGAACTGAGGTTGTGCCACACTGTCAGATCATCAGTACTGAGGGAGTGTCACACTGTCAGAGGGTCAGTACTGAGGGAATGCTGCACAGTCAGGGTTCCGGAACTGACGGAGTGCTGTACTGTCAGATCGTCAGTACTGAGGATGTGTCACACTGTCAGAGGGTCAGTATTGTGGGACTGTCACACTGTCGGAGGGTCAGTACTGAGGGATTGCTGCAATGTCAGAGGGTCAGTCCTGAGGGTGTGTCACACTGTCAGAGCGTCAGTTCTGATGGAGTGCCACACTTACAGAGGGTCAGTACTGAGGGAGTGCCACACTGTCAAACTATCAGTACTGAGGGAGTGTCGTACTCTCAGACTGTCAGTACTGAGGGATTGCCACACTGTCAGACCATCAGTACTGAGGGAGTGTCATACTTCCAGAGGGTCAGTACCGAGCGTCTGCTACACTGCCGAATGTGCAGTATTGAGGGAGTGCTGCACAGTCAGAGGGTCAGGACTGAGGGAGTGTCTCACTGTCAGAGAGTCTGTACCGATGGAGTGCGGCACGATCAGAGGGGTCAGTACTGAGAAAGTGTCTCATTGTCAGAGTTTCAGTACTGAGAGAGTGTCACACTGTCAGAACATCAGTACTGAGGGAGTGCCTCACTGCCAGAGGGTCAGTACTGAGGGAGTGTAGCACTGTCAGACGATCACTACTGAGGGAGTGTCTCACTGTCAGAGGGTCAGTACTGAGGGTCTGCATCACTGCCAAAGGTGCAGTAATGAGGGAGTGCTGCACTGTCAGAGGGTCAGTCCTGAGGGAGTACTGCACTGTCAGATGGTCAGTACTGAGGGAGTGTCACATTGTTAGAGGGTCAGTATTGAGGGAGTGCTGCACTGTCAGATTTTCAGTACTGAGGGAGTGTCACACTGTCAGAGGGTCAGTACTGAGGCTGTGCCACACTGTCAGAGGGTCAGTACTGAGGGAGTGCTGCACTGTCAGATGGTCAGTACTGAGGGAGTGTCACACTGTCAGAGGGTCAGTACTGAGGGAGTGCTGCAATGTCAGAGGATCAGCACTGAGGGAGTGTCACACTGTCAGAGGGTCAGTACTGAGAGAGTGTAGCACTCTCAGAGAGTCAGTACTGAGGGAGTTCCACACTGTCAGACCATCAGTACTGAGGGAAGGTCACTCTGTCAGAGGGTCAGTACTGAGGGAATGCTGCAATGTGGAGGATCAGTCCTGAGGGAGTGCTGCACAGTCAGAGTGTCAATATTGAGGGAGTGCTGCACTGTCAGAGGGTCAGTACTGAGGGAGCGCTGTACTGACAGAGGGTCAGCACTGGGGGAGTGCCACACTGTCAGACGGTCAGTACTGAGGTAGTATCGCACTCTCAGAGAGTCATTACTAAGGGACTGCCACAATGTCAGACCATCAGTACTGAGGGAGTGTCACACTGTCGGAGGGTCAGTGCTGAGGGAGTGCTGCAATGTCAGAGGGTCAGTACTGAGGGAATGTCACACTGTCTGACGGTCAGTACTGAGACTGCGCCACACTGTCAGAGGGTCAGTACTGAGGGAGTGCTGCAATATCAGAGTATCAGAACTGATGGAGTGCTGCACAGTCAGAGTATCAATACTGAGGGAGTGCTGCACTGTCAGAGTTTCAGTACTGAGCGATTGTGTCACACAGTTACACCATCAGACCTGAGGGAGTGTAGTACTCTCAGAGTGTCAGTACTGAGGGAGTATCACACTGTCAGAGGGTCAGTACTGACGGTCTGCTACACTGTCAGAGGGTCAGTACTGAGGGAGTGCTGCACTGTCAGATGCTCAGTACTGAGGGAGTGTCTGACTCTCAGAGGGTCAGTACGGAGGGCGTGCTGCAATGTCAGAGGATCAGGACTGAGGGATCGCTACACCGTCAGAGTGTCAATACTGAAGGAGTGCTGCATTGCCAGAGGTTCAGTACTGAGGGGGCCCTGTGCTCTCAGAGGGTCAGCAGTGAAGGAGTACCAAACTGTCTGAGGGTCAGTACTGAGGGAGTGTAGCACTCTCAGAGAGTTAGTACTGAGGGAGGGCCAAACTGTCAGATCATCAGTACTGAGGGAGTGTCACACTGTCAGAGGGTCAGTACTGAGGGAGTGCTGCACTGTCAGAGGGTCAGTACTGTGGCTGTGCCACACTCTCAGAGAGTCAGTACTTAGGGAGTGCCACACTGTCAGAACATCAGTACTGAGGGAGTGTCAATTTGTCAGAGGGTCATTACTGAGGGAGTTCTGTAATGTCGGAGGACCAGGACTGAGGGAGTGCCACACTGTCGGACCATCACTACTGAGGGAGTGTCACACTGTCAGAGGGTAAGTACTGAGGGAGTGCTGCAATGTCAGGGGATCAGTACTGATGGAGTGCTGCACAGTCAGAGTGTCAATACTGAGGTAGTGCTGCTCTGTCAGAGTTTCGGTATTGAGGGAGTGCTGCACTGTCAGATGGTCAGTACTGAGGGAGTGTCACACTGTCAGAGGGTCAGTACTGAGGGAGAGCTGCAATGTCAGAGGATCAGCACTGAGGGAGTGCCACACTCTCAGAGAGTCAGTACTGAGGGAGTGCCACACTGTCAGAGGGTCAGTACTGAGGGAGTGCTTCAATGTCAGGGGATCAGTACAGAGGGAGTGCTGCACAGTCTGAGTGTCAATACTGAGGTAGTGCTGCTCTGTCAGAGTTTCGGTACTGAGGGAGTGCTGCACTGTCAGATGGTCAGTACTGAGGGAGTCTCACACTCTCTGACGGTCAGTACTGAGGGAGAGCTGCAATGTCAGAGAATCAGCACTAAGGGAGTGCCAAACTCTCAGAGAGTCAGTACTGAGGGAGTGCCACACTGTCAGACCATCAGTACTGAGGGAGTGTCACTCTGTCAGAGGATCAATACTGAGGGTGTGTCACACTGTCAGAGTGTCAGTACTGTTGGACTGTCACACTGTCAGAGGGTCAGTACTGAGGGATTGCTGCAATGCCAGAGGTTCAGTCCTGAGGGTGTGTCACACTGTCAGAGCGTCAGTTCTGAGGGAGATCCACACTTTGAGAGGGTCAGTACTGAGGGAGTGCCACACTGTCAGACCATCAGTACTGAGGGAGTGTCGTACTCTCAGACTGTCAGTACTGAGGGGTTGCCACACTGTCAGACCATCAGTACTGAGGGAGTGTCATACTTTCAGAGGGTCAGTACAGAGCGTCTGCTACACAGCCAAAGGTGCAGTATTGAGGGAGTGCTGCACAGTCAGAGGGTCAGGACTGAGGGAGTGTGTCACTGTCAGAGTTTCAGGACTGAGGGAGTGTCACACTGTCAGACCATCAGTACTGAGGGAGTGTCTCACTGTCAGAGGGTCAGTACTGAGGGAGTGTCACACTGTCGGACCATCAGTACTGAGGGAGTTTCTCACTCTCAGAGGGTGAGTACTGAGGGAGTGTAGCACTGTCAGACCATCAGTACTGAGGGGGTGTCACACTGTCAGAGGGTCAGTACTGAGGGTCAGCATCACTGCCAAAGGTGCAGTAATGAGGGAGTTCTGTACTGAGGGAGTGTCACATTATCAGAGGGTCAGTCATGAGGGAGTGCTGCAATGTCAGAGGATCGGTACTGAGTGAGTGCTGCACAGTCAGATTGTCAATACTGAGGGAGTGCTGCACTGTCAGAGGGTCAGTGCTGAGGGAGTGCTGCACTGTCAGAGGGTCAGTACTGAGGGAGTGCTGCACTGTCAGAGGGTCAGTGCTGAGGGAGTGCTGCACTGTCAGATGGTCAGTACTGAGGGAGTGTCACACTGTCAGAGGGTCAGTACCGAGGGAGTGCTGCAATGTCAGAGGATCAGCACTGAGGGAGTGCCACACTGTCAGAGGGTCAGTCCTGTGGGAGTGATGCACTTTCAGAGGGTCAGTACTGAGGGAGTGTTGCGCTGTCGGAGGGTCAGTACTGAGGGAGTGCTGCACTGTCAGAGTGTCAGTTATGAGGGAGTGCTGTACTGTCAGTCGGTTATTTCTGAGGGAGTGCTGCACTGTCAGAGGGTCTGTTCTGAGGGAGTGCTTCCCTGTCAGAGGGATCAATACTGAGGTATTGCTGCAATGTCAGGGGGACAGCACTGAGGGAGTGCCAAACTGTCAGAGGGTCGGTTCTGAGGGAGTGCTGCACATTCACAGTGTCAGTACTGAGGGACTGTGGTGCAGTCACAGTGGTCAGTACTAAGGTAGTGCCACACTGTCAGAGGGACAGTATTGAGGGAGTGCTGCACTGCCTGAGGGTCAGTATTGAGGGAGTGCTGCACAGTCAAAGTGTCAGCACGGAGGGAGTGCTGCAATGTCAGAGGGCTTAGTACTGAGTGATTGCTACACTGTCAGAGGATCAGTCCTGAGGGAGTGTCACACTGTCGGAGGGTCAGTGCTGAAGGAGTGCTGCAATGTCAGAGGATCAGTACTGAGGGAGTGCTGCACAGTCAGACTGTCAATACTGAGGGAGTACTGCACTCCCAGAGGGTCAATGCTGAAGGAGTGCTGCAATGTCAGAGGATCAGTACTGAGGGAGTGCTGCACAGTCAGAGGGTCAGTACTGAGGGAGTGTAGCACACTCAGAGATTCAGTACTTGGGGAGCGCCACACTGTCAGACCATCAGAACTGAGGGAGTGTCATACTGTCAGAGGGTCAGTATTGAGGGAGTTCTGCGTGGTCAGAGGGTCAGTACTGAGGGAGTGCTGCACGGTCAGATGTTCAGTACTGAGGAAGTGTCACACTGTAAGAGGGTCAGTACTGAGGGAGTGCGGTAATGTCAGAGGACCAGTGCTGAGCGAGTGCTGCACAGTCAGAGTTTCAGTACTGAGCGGGTGATGCGCTGAAAGAGGGCCAGTAATGAGGGAGCGCTATACTGTCAGAGGGTCAGCACTGAGGGAGTGCCACACTGAGGGAGTGTAGCACTCTCAGATATTCAGTACTGAGGGAGTGCCACACTGTCAGACCATCAGTACTGAGGGAGTGCCACTCTGTCAGAGGGTCAGTAATGAGGGAGTACCGCAATGTCGGAGGGTCATACTGAGGGAGTGCCACACTGTCAGACCATCAGTACTGAGGAAGTGTCACACTGTCAGAGGTTCAATAAAGAGGGAGTACTTCAATGTCGGAAGGTCAGTACTGAGGGAGTGTCACACTGTCAGAAGTTCAGTATTGAGGGAGTGCTGCATTGTCAGATGATCAGTACTGAGGGAGTGCTGCACAGTCAGATTGTCAATACTGAGGGAGTGATGCACTTTCACAGTTTCAGTACTGAGGGAATCTCACACCATCAGACCATCCATACTGAGGGAGTGTATTACTCTCAGACTGTCAGGACTCAGGGAGTGCCACACTGTCGGACCATCAGTACTGAGGGAGTGTCACACTGTCAGAGGGTCGGTACTGAGGGAGTTCCACACTGTCAGACCAACAGGACTGAGGGAGTGTCACACTGTCAGAGGGTCAGTACTGAGGCAGTGCCACACTGTCTGAGGGTCAGTACTGAGGGAGTGCCACACTGTCAGACCATCAGTACTGAGGGAGTGTAGCACTCTCAGAGAGTCAGTACTGAGGGAGTGCCACACTGTCAGACCATCAGTACTGAGGGAGTGTCACTCTGTCAGAGGGTCATTACAGCGGGAGTGCTGCAACGTCGGATGATCAGTACTGAGGGAGTGCCACCCTGTCAGACAATAAGTACTGAGGGAGTGCTGCACTGTCAGAGGGTCAGTACTGAGGGTCTGCTATACTGCCAAAGGTGCAGTACTGAGGGAGTGCTGCACTTTCAGAGGGTCAGCACTGAGGGAATGGTGCACTGTCAGATGGTCAGTACTGAGGGAGTGGCACACTGTCATAGGGTCAGTACTGAGGGAATGCTGCAAGCTCAGAAGATCAGTACTGAGGGAGTGCCACACTGTCAGAGGTTCAGTACTGAGGGAGTGTAGCACTCTCAGAGAGTCAGTACTGGGGGAGTACCACACTGTCAGACCATCAGTACTGAGGGAGTGTCACTCTGTCAGAGGGTCATTACAGCGGGAGTGCTGCAACGTCGGATGATCAGTACTGAGGGAGTGCCACCCTGTCATACAATCAGTACTGAGGGATGGCCACACTGTCTGAGGGTCAGTACTGAGAGAGTGCCACACTGTCAGACCATCAGTACTGAGGGAGTGTCATACTTTCAGAGGGTCAGTACCGAGCGTCTGCTTCACTGCCAAAGGTGCAGTATTGTGGGAGTGCTGCACAGTCAGAGGGTCAGGACTGAGGGAGTGTCTCACTGTCAGAGAGTCAGTACTGATGGAGTGCGGCACGATTAGAGGGGTCAGTACTGAGAGAGTGTGAAACTGTCAGAGTTTCAGTACTGAGAGAGTGTCACACTGTCAGAACATCAGTACTGAGGGAGTGCCTCACTGCCAGAGGGTCAGTACTGAGGGAGTGTAGCACTCTCAGAGAGTCAGTAATGAGGGAGTTCCACACTGTCAGACCAACAGGACTGAGGGAGTGTCACACTGTCAGAGGGTCATTACTGATGCTGTGCCACACTGTCATAGGGTCAGTACTGAGGGAGTGCTGCACTGTCAGATGGTCAGTACTGAGGGAGTGTAGCACTCTCAGAGAGTCAGTAATGAGGGAGTTCCACACTGTCAGACCATCAGTACTGAGGGAGTGTCACACTGTCAGAGGTTGTGTACTGAGGGACTGCTTCACTGTCAGAGGGTCAGTACTGAGGGAGTGCTGCACTGTCGGATGGTCAATACTGAGGGAGTGTCACACTCACAGAGGGTCAGTCCTGACGGTGTGCTGCAATGTCAGAGGATCAGTCCTGAGGATGGACGCAGAGTCAGAATGTCCATAATGAGGGAGTGCTGCACTGCCAAAAGATCAGTACTGAGGGAGCGCTGTACTGTCAGAGGATCCGCAATGAGGGAGTGCCAAAATGTCAGAGGGTCAGTACTGAGGAAGTGCAGCACTCTCAGAGAGTCAGTACTGAAGGGATGCCACACTGTCAGAGGGTCAGTACTGAGGGAGTGTCACACTGTCAGAGGGTCAGTACTGAGGGAGTGCCACACTGTCAGACCATCAGTACTGAGGGAGTGTCACACTGTCAGAGGGTCAGTCCTGAGGGAGTGTCACACTGTCTGACGGTCAGTACTGAGTTTGCGCCACACTGTCAGAGGTTCAGTACTGAGGGAGTGCTGCACTGTCAAATAGTCAGTACTGAGGGAGTGTCACAATGTCAGAGGGTCAGTACTGAGGGAGTGCTGCAATGTCAGAGTATCAGAACTGAGGGAGTGCTGCACAGTCAGAGTGTCAATACTGAGGGAGTGCTGCACTGTCAGAGTTTCAGTACTGAGGGAGTGTCACACAGTTAGACCATCAGTCCTGAGGGAGTGTAGTACTCTCAGAGTGTCAGTACTGAGGTAGTGCCACACTGTCAGACCATCAGTACTGAGGGAGTGTCACACTGTCAGAGGGTCAGTACTGACGGTCTGCTACACTGTCAGAGGGTCAGTACTGAAGGAGTGCTGCACTGTCAGATGGTCAGTACTGAGGGAGTGTCTGACTCTCAGAGGGTCAATACTGAGGGAGTGTTGCATTGCCAGAGGGTCAGTCCTGAGGGAGTGTCACACTGTCTGACGGTCAGTACTGAGTTTGCGCCACACTGTCAGAGGGTCAGTACTGAGGGAGTGCTGCACTGTCAAATAGTCAGTACTGAGGGAGTGTCACAATGTCAGAGGGTCAGTACTGAGGGAGTGCTGCAATGTCAGAGTATCAGAACTGAGGGAGTGCTGCACAGTCAGAGTGTCAATACTGAGGGAGTGCTGCACTGTCAGAGTTTCAGTACTGAGGGAGTGTCACACAGTTAGACCATCAGTCCTGAGGGAGTGTAGTACTCTCAGAGTGTCAGTACTGAGGTAGTGCCACACTGTCAGACCATCAGTACTGAGGGAGTGTCACACTGTCAGAGGGTCAGTACTGACGGTCTGCTACACTGTCAGAGGGTCAGTACTGAAGGAGTGCTGCACTGTCAGATGGTCAGTACTGAGGGAGTGTCTGACTCTCAGAGGGTCAATACTGAGGGAGTGTTGCATTGCCAGAGGGTCAGTACTGAGGGGGCGCTGTGCTGTCAGAGTGTCAGCATTGAAGGAGTGCCAAACTGTCTTTAAGGTCACTACTGAGGGAGCGTAGCACTCTCAGAGAGTCATTACTGAGGGAGTGCCAAACTGTCAGACCATCAGTCCTGATGGTTTGTCACACTGTCAGAGGGTCAGTACTGAGGGAGTGCCACACTGTCAGACCATCAGTACTGAGGGAGTGTCACACTGTCAGAGGGTCAGTACTGAGGGAGTGCTCCACTGTCAGAGGGTCAGCACTGAGGATGTGCCACGCTGTCAGAGGGTCAGTACTGAGGGAGTGCTGCACTGTCAGATGGTCAGTACTGAGGGAGTGTCCCACTGTCAGACGGTCAGTACTGAGGGAGTGCTGCAATGTCAGAGTTTCGGTACAGAGGGAGTGCTGTACTGTCAGATCGTCAGTACTGAGGGTGTGTCACACTGTCTGAGGTTCAGTGCTGTGGGACTGTCACACTGTCAGCGGGTCAGTACTGAGGGAGTGCTGCAATGTCAGAGGTTCAGTACTGAGGCTGTGCCACACTGTCAGAGGGTCAGTACTGAGGGAGTGCTGCAATGTCAGAGGATCAGCACTGAGGGAGTGCCACACTGTCAGAGGGTCAGTACTGAGGGAGTGCTGCAATGTCAGACCATCAGTACTGAGGGAGTGTCACTCTGTCAGAGGGTCCGTACTGAGGGAGTGCTGCAATGTCGGAGGATCAGAACTGAGGTTGTGCCACACTGTCAGATCATCAGTACTGAGGGAGTGTCACACTGTCAGAGGGTCAGTACTGAGGGAATGCTGCACAGTCAGAGTTCCGGTACTGACGGAGTGCTGTACTGTCAGATCGTCAGTACTGAGGATGTGTCACACTGTCAGAGGGTCAGTATTGTGGGACTGTCACACTGTCGGAGGGTCAGTACTGAGGGAGTGCTGCAATGTCAGAGGGTCAGTACTGAGGCTGTTCCACACTGTCAGAGGGTAAGTACTGAGGGAGTGCTGCCCTTATCAGATGGTCAAGACTGAGGGTCTGGCACACTGTCAGAGGGTCAGTACTGAGGGATTGCTGCAATGTCAGAGGGTCAGTCCTGAGGGTGTGTCACACTGTCAGAGCGTCAGTTCTGAGGGAGTGCCACACTTACAGAGGGTCAGTACTGAGGGAGTGCCACACTGTCAAACCATCAGTACTGAGGGAGTGTCGTACTCTCAGACTGTCAGTACTGAGGGATTGCCACACTGTCAGACCATCAGTACTGAGGGAGTGTTATACTTTCAGAGGGTCAGTACCGAGCGTCTGCTTCACTGCCAAAGGTGCAGTATTGTGGGAGTGCTGCACAGTCAGAGGGTCAGGACTGAGGGAGTGTCTCACTGTCAGAGAGTCAGTACTGATGGAGTGCGGCACGATTAGAGGGGTCAGTACTTAGAGAGTGTCAAACTGTCAGAGTTTCAGTACTGAGAGAGTGTCACACTGTCAGAACATCAGTACTGAGGGAGTGCCTCACTGCCAGAGGGTCAGTACTGAGGGAGTGTAGCACTCTCAGAGAGTCAGTAATGAGGGAGTTCCACACTGTCAGACCAACAGGACTGAGGGAGTGTCACACTGTCAGAGGGTCATTACTGAGGCTGTGCCACACTGTCAGAGGGTCAGTACTGAGGGAGTGCTGCACTGTCAGATGGTCAGTACTGAGGGAGTGTCACACTGTCAGAGGGTCAGTACTGAGGGAGTCCTGCAATGTCAGAGGATCAGCACTGAGGGAGTGCCACACTGTCAGAGGGTCAGTACTGAGAGAGTGTAGCACTCTCAGAGAGTCAGTAATGAGGGAGTTCCACACTGTCAGACCAACAGGACTGAGGGAGTGTCACACTGTCAGAGGGTCAGTACTGAGGCAGTGCCACACTGTCTGAGGGTCAGTACTGAGGGAGTGCCACACTGTCAGAGGTTCAGTACTGAGGGAGTGTAGCACTCTCAGAGAGTCAGTACTGGGGGAGTACCACACTGTCAGACCATCAGTACTGAGGGAGTGTCACTCTGTCAGAGGGTCATTACAGCGGGAGTGCTGCAACGTCGGATGATCAGTACTGAGGGAGTGCCACCCTGTCATACAATCAGTACTGAGGGATGGCCACACTGTCTGAGGGTCAGTACTGAGAGAGTGCCACACTGTCAGACCATCAGTACTGAGGGAGTGTCATACTTTCAGAGGGTCAGTACCGAGCGTCTGCTTCACTGCCAAAGGTGCAGTATTGTGGGAGTGCTGCACAGTCAGAGGGTCAGGACTGAGGGAGTGTCTCACTGTCAGAGAGTCAGTACTGATGGAGTGCGGCACGATTAGAGGGGTCAGTACTGAGAGAGTGTCAAACTGTCAGAGTTTCAGTACTGAGAGAGTGTCACACTGTCAGAACATCAGTACTGAGGGAGTGCCTCACTGCCAGAGGGTCAGTACTGAGGGAGTGTAGCACTCTCAGAGAGTCAGTAATGAGGGAGTTCCACACTGTCAGACCAACAGGACTGAGGGAGTGTCACACTGTCAGAGGGTCATTACTGAGGCTGTGCCACACTGTCAGAGGGTCAGTACTGAGGGAGTGCTGCACTGTCAGATGGTCAGTACTGAGGGAGTGTCACACTGTCAGAGGGTCAGTACTGAGGGAGTCCTGCAATGTCAGAGGATCAGCACTGAGGGAGTGCCACACTGTCAGAGGGTCAGTACTGAGAGAGTGTAGCACTCTCAGAGAGTCAGTAATGAGGGAGTTCCACACTGTCAGACCAACAGGACTGAGGGAGTGTCACACTGTCAGAGGGTCAGTACTGAGGCAGTGCCACACTGTCTGAGGGTCAGTACTGAGGGAGTGCCACACTGTCAGAGGTTCAGTACTGAGGGAGTGTAGCACTCTCAGAGAGTCAGTACTGGGGGAGTACCACACTGTCAGACCATCAGTACTGAGGGAGTGTCACTCTGTCAGAGGGTCATTACAGCGGGAGTGCTGCAACGTCGGATGATCAGTACTGAGGGAGTGCCACCCTGTCATACAATCAGTACTGAGGGATGGCCACACTGTCTGAGGGTCAGTACTGAGAGAGTGCCACACTGTCAGACCATCAGTACTGAGGGATTGTAGCACTCTCAGAGAGTCAGTACTGAGGGAGTGCCACACTGTCAGACCATCAGTACTGAGGGAGTGTCACTCTGTCAGAGGGTCATTACAGCGGGTGTGCCACACTGTCAGAGGATCTGTACTGAGGGAGTGCTGCACTGTCGGAGTGTCGGCACTGAATGAAGGCTACACTGTCAGAAGATCAGTACTGAGGGAGTGCCACGCTATCACAGGCGTCAGTACTGAGGGAGTGTCTCACTGTCAGAGGGTCAGTACTGATGGTGTGCGGCACTGTCAGAGGGGTCAGTACTGAGGGAGTCCTGCAATGTCAGAGTTTCAAATGTGGCAGTGCTGCACTGTCAGAGTTTTAGTACTGAGGGAGTGCTGCACAAAGAGAGTGTCAGTACTGAGGGACTGCTTCACTGTCAGAGGGTCAATAAGGAGGGAGTGCTGCACTGTCAGAGTGTCAGTACTGGGGGAGTGCTGCACGATCAGAGGGTCAGTACTGAGGGAGAGCTGCACGATCAGAGGGTCAGTACCGAGGGAGTGCTGCTCTGTCAGATTGTCAATACTGAGGGAGTGCTGCACGATCAGAGGGTATGCACTGAGGGAGTGCTTCACTGTCACAGTGTCAGTACTGGGAGTGCTGCACTTTCAGAGGGTCAGTACTGAGGGAGTGACGCACTTTCAGAGGGTCAGTACTGAGGGAGTGCTGCGCTGTCAGATGGTCAGTACTGAGGGAGTGCTGCACTGTCAGAGGGTCAGTTCTGAGTGAGTGCTGTACTGGCAGTCGGTTATTTCTGAGGGAGTGCTGCACTGTCCGATGGTCAGTTCTGAGGGAGTGCTTCCCTGTCAGAAGGATCAGTACTGAGGGATTGCTGCAACATCTGGGGGTCAGCACTGAGGGAGTGCCAAACTGTCAGAGGGTAAGTACTGAGGGAGTGCTGCACAGTCAGAGTGTCAGTACTGAGGGACTGTGGCACAGTCACAGTAGTCAGTACAAAGGTAGTGCCACACTGTCAGAGGATCAGTACTGAGGGGGTGCCACACTGTCAGAGGGACAGTATTAAGGGAGTGCTGCACAGTCAGAGTGTCAGTACTGAGGGACTTTGGCACAGTCACAGTAGTCAGTACAAAGGTAGTGCCACACTGTCAGAGGATCAGTAATGAGGGAGTGCTGCACTGTCAGAGGATCAGTACTGAGGGGGTGCCACACTGTCAGAGGGACAGAATTAACGGAGTGCAGCAATGTCAGAGGATCAGTACTGAGGGAGTGCTGCACAGTCAGAGTGTCAATACTGAGGGAGTGCTGCACTGTCAGAGTTTCAGTAATGAGGGAGTGTCACACTGTCAGAGGGTCAGTACTGAGGCTGTGCCACACTGTCAGAGGGTCAGTACTGAGGGAGTGCTGCACTGTCAGATGGTCAGTACTGAGGGATTGTCACACTGTCAGAGGGTCAGTACTGAGGGAGTGCTTCAATGTCAGGGGGCCAGCACTGAGGGAGTGCCAAACTGTCAGAGGGTCAGTACTGTGGGACTGTGGAACAGTCACAGTGGTCAGTACTAAGTTGTGCCACACTGTCAGTGGATCAGTACTGAGTGAGTGCCACAATGTCAGAGGGACAGTATTGAGGGAGTGCTGCATTGTCAGAGTATGAGTACTGAGGTAGTGCCACACTGTCAGAGGATCAGTACTGTGGGAGTGCCACACTGTCTGTGGGACAAGGAATGAGAGAGGATTGCTTAACTGACAGAGTGTCAGTACTGAGGGACTAACACACTGACAGAGGGTCAGTTCTGAGGGAGTGCTGCACTATCAGTGTTAGTCATGAGGGAGTGCCACACTGTTAGAGGGTCAGTAATGAGGGAGTACCACACTGTCAGAGTGTCAATACTGAGGGAGTGCTGCACTGTCCGAGTTTCAGTACTGAGGGAGTGTCACACTGTCAGACCATCAGTACTGAGGGAGTGTCACACTGTCGGAGGGTCAGTACTGAGGGAGTGTAGCACAGTCAGATCATCAGTTCTGAGGGAGTGTCACACTGTCTGAGGGTCAGTACTGAGGGTCTGCATCACTGTCAAAGGTGCAGTACTGAGGGAGTGCTGCACAGTCAGATGGTCAGTACTGAGGGAGTACTGCACTGTCAGATGGTCAGTACGGAGGGAGTGTCACACTGTCAGAGGGTCAGTATTGAGGGAGTGCTTCAATGTCAGAGGATCAGTACTGAGGGAGTGCTGCACAGTCAGAGTGTCAATACTGAGGGAGTGCTGCACTGTCAGAGTTACAGTACTGAGGGAGTGTCACACTGTCAGAGGGTCAGTACTGAGGCTGTGCCACACTGTCAGAGGGTCAGTACTGAGGGAGTACTGCACTGTCAGATGGTCAGTACGGAGGGAGTGTCACACTGTCAGAGGGTCAGTATTGAGGGAGTGCTTCAATGTCAGAGGATCAGTACTGAGGGAGTGCTGCACAGTCAGAGTGTCAATACTGAGGGAGTGCTGCTCTGTCAGAGTTACAGTACTGAGGGAGTGTCACACTGTCAGAGGGTCAGTACTGAGGCTGTGCCACACTGTCAGAGGGTCAGTACTGAGGGAGTGCGGCACAGTCAGAGTTTCGGTACTGACGGAGTGCTGTTCTGTCAGATCGTCAGTACTGAGGATGTGTCACACTGTCAGAGGGTCAGTATTGTGGGATTGTCACACTGTCGGAGGGTCAGTACTGAGGGAGTGCTGCAATGTCAGAGGGTCAGTACCTAGGCTGTTCCACACTGTCAGAGGGTCAGTACTGAGGGAGTGCTGCCCTTATCAGATGGTCAGGACTGAGGGTCTGGCACACTGTCAGAGGGTCAGTACTGAGGAATTGCTGCAATGTCAGAGGGTCAGTCCTGAGGGTGTGTCACACTGTCAGAGCGTCAGTTCTGAGGGAGTGCCACACTTACAGAGGGTCAGTACTGAGGGAGTGCCACACTGTCAAACCATCAGTACTGAGGGAGTGTCGTACTCTCAGACTGTCAGTACTGAGGGATTGCCACACTGTCAGACCATCAGTACTGAGGGAGTGTCATACTTTCAGAGGGTCAGTACCGAGCGTCTGCTTCACTGCCAAAGGTGCAGTATTGTGGGAGTGCTGCACAGTCAGAGGGTCAGGACTGAGGGTGTGTCACACTGTCAGAGGATCTGTACTGAGGGAGTGCTGCACTGTCGGAGGGTCGGCACTGAATGAAGGCTGCACTGTCAGAGGATCAGTACTGAGGGAGTGCCACGCTATCACAGGCGTCATTACTGAGGGAGTGTCTCACTGTCAGAGGGTCGGTACTGATGGTGTGCGGCACTGTCAGAGGGGTCAGTACTGAGGGAGTCCTGCAATGTCAGAGTTTCAACTGTGGCAGTGCTGCACTGTCAGAGTTTTAGTACTGAGGGAGTGCTGCACAAAGAGAGTGTCAGTACTGAGGGACTGCTTCACTGTCAGAGGGTCAATAAGGAGGGAGTGCTGCACTGTCAGAGTGTCAGTACTGGGGGAGTGCTGCACGATCAGAGGGTCAGTACTGAGGGAGAGCTGCACGATCAGAGGGTCAGTACTGAGGGAGTGCTGCTCTCTCAGATTGTCAATACTGAGGGAGTGCTGCACGATCAGAGGGTATGCACTGAGGGAGTGCTTCACTGTCACAGTGTCAGTACTGGGAGTGCTGCACTTTCAGAGGGTCAGTACTGAGGGAGTGATGCACTTTCAGAGGGTCAGTACTGAGGGAGTGCTGCGCTGTCAGATGGTCAGTACTGAGGGAGTGCTGCACTGTCAGAGGGTCAGTTCTGAGTGAGTGCTGTACTGGCAGTCGGTTATTTCTGAGGGAGTGCTGCACTGTCCGATGGTCAGTTCTGAGGGAGTGCTTCCCTGTCAGAGGGATCAGTACTGAGGGATTGCTGCAACATCTGGGGGTCAGCACTGAGGGAGTGCCAAACTGTCAGAGGGTAAGTACTGAGGGAGTGCTGCACAGTCAGAGTGTCAGTACTGAGGGACTGTGGCACAGTCACAGTAGTCAGTACAAAGGTAGTGCCACACTGTCAGAGGATCAGTACTGAGGGGGTGCTGCACTGTCAGAGGATCAGTACTGAGGGGGTGCCACACTGTCAGAGGGACAGAATTAAGGGAGTGCAGCAATGTCAGAGGATCAGTACTGAGGGAGTGCTGCACAGTCAGAGTGTCAATACTGAGGGAGTGCTGCACTGTCAGAGTTTCAGTACTGAGGGAGTGTCACACTGTCAGAGGGTCAGTACTGAGGCTGTGCCACACTGTCAGAGGGTCAGTACTGAGGGAGTGCTGCACTGTCAGATGGTCAGTACTGAGGGATTGTCACACTGTCAGAGGGTCAGTACTGAGGGAGTGCTGCAATGTCAGGGGGTCAGCACTGAGGGAGTGCCAAACTGTCAGAGGGTCAGTACTGTGGGACTGTGGAACAGTCACAGTGGTCAGTACTAAGTTGTGCCACACTGTCAGTGGATCAGTACTGAGTGAGTGCCACAATGTCAGAGGGACAGTATTGAGGGAGTGCTGCATTGTCAGAGTATGAGTACTGAGGTAGTGCCACACTGTCAGAGGATCAGTACTGTGGGAGTGCCACACTGTCTGAGGGACAAGGAATGAGAGAGGATTGCATAACTGACAGAGTGTCAGTACTGAGGGACTAACACACTGACAGAGGGTCAGTTCTGAGGGAGTGCTGCACTATCAGTGTTAGTCATGAGGGAGTGCCACACTGTCAGAGGGTCAGTAATGAGGGAGTACCACACTGTCAGAGTGTCAATACTGAGGGAGTGCTGCACTGTCCGAGTTTCAGTACTGAGGGAGTGTCACACTGTCAGACCATCAGTACTGAGGGAGTGTCACACTGTCGGAGGGTCAGTACTGAGGGAGTGTAGCACAGTCAGACCATCAGTTCTGAGGGAGTGTCACACTGTCTGAGGGTCAGTACTGAGGGTCTGCATCACTGTCAAAGGTGCAGTACTGAGGGAGTGCTGCACAGTCAGATGGTCAGTACTGAGGGAGTACTGCACTGTCAGATGGTCAGTACGGAGGGAGTGTCACACTGTCAGAGGGTCAGTATTGAGGGAGTGCTTCAATGTCAGAGGATCAGTACTGAGGGAGTGCTGCACAGTCAGAGTGTCAATACTGAGGGAGTGCTGCACTGTCAGATTTACAGTACTGAGGGAGTGTCACACTGTCAGAGGGTCAGTACTGAGGCTGTGCCACACTGTCAGAGGGTCAGTACTGATGGAGTGCTGCACTGTCAGAGGGTCAGTACTGAGGGAGTGTAGCACTCTCAGAGAGTCAATGCTGAGGGAGTGCCACACTGTCAGACCATCAGTACTGAGGGAGTGTCACTCTGCCAGAGGGTCAGTACTGAGGGAGTGCTGCAATGTCGGAGGATCAGTACTGAGGGAGTGCCACACTGTCAGACCATCAGTACTGAGGGAGTGTCACTCTGCCAGAGGGTCAGTACTGAGGGAGTGCTGCAATGTCGGAGGATCAGTACAGAGCGAGTGCCACACTGTCAGACCATCAGTACTGAGTGAGTGTCACACTGTCAGAGGGTCCGTACTGAGGGAGTGCAGCACAGTCAGAGTGTCAATACTTAGATATTGCTGCACTGTCAGAGTTTCGGTACTGAGGGTTTGCTGTACTGTCAGATCGTCAGTACTGAGGATGTGTCACACTGTCAGAGGGTCAGTACTGTGGGAGTGCTGAACAGTCAGAGTGTCAATACTGAGATATTGCTGCACTGTCAGAGTTTCGGTACTGAGTGTTTGCTGTACTGTCAGATCGTCAGTACTGAGGATGTGTCACACTGTCAGAGGGTCAGTACTGTGGGACTGTCACACTGTTAGAGGGTCAGTACTGATGGAGTGCCACACTGTCAGACCATCAGTACTGAGGGAGTGTCACACTGTCAGAGGGTCAGTACTGAGGGAGTGCTGCACAGTCAGAGTGTCAATACTGAGGTAGTGCTGCGCTGGCAGAGTTTCGGTACTGAGGGAGTGCTGTACTGTCAGATCGTCAGTAATTAGGGTGTGTCACACTGTCAGAGGGTCAGTGCTGATGGATTGTCACACTGTCAGAGGGTCAGTACTGAGGGACTGCTGCAATGTCTGAGGGTCAGTACTGAGGCTGTGCCACACTGTCAGAGGGTCAGTACTGAGGGAGTGCTGCAATGTCAGAGGATCAGCACTGAGGGAGTGCCACACTGTCAGAGGTTCAGTACTGAGGGAGTGTAGCACTCTCAGAGAGTCAGTACTGAGGGAGTGCCAAACTGTCAGACCATCAGTACTGAGGGAGTGTCACACTGTCAGAGGGTCAGCACTGAGGGAGTGCTGCACAGTCAGAGTGTCAATACTGAGGTAGTGCTGCACTGTCAGAGTTTCGGTACTGACGGAGTGCTGTACTGTCAGATCGTCAGTACTGAGAATGTGTCACACTGTCAGAGGGTCAGTACTGTGGGACTGTCACACTGTCAGAGGGTCAGTACTGATGGAGTGCTGCAATGTCAGAGGGTCAGTACTGAGGGAGTGCTGCACTGTCTGAGGGACAAGGAATGAGAGAGGATTGCTTAACTGACAGAGTGTCAGTACTGAGGGACTAACACACTGACAGAGGGTCAGTTCTGAGGGAGTGCTGCACGATCAGTATTAGTCATGAGGGAGTGCCACACTGTCAGAGGGTCAGTAATGAGGGAGTACCACACTGTCAGAGTGTCAATACTGAGGGAGTGCTGCACTGTCCGAGTTTCAGTACTGAGGGAGTGTAGCACAGTCAGACCATCAGTTCTGAGGGAGTGTCACACTCTCTGAGGGTCAGTACTGAGGGTCTGCATCACTGTCAAAGGTGCAGTACTGAGGGAGCGCTGTACTGACAGAGGGTCAGCACTGGGGGAGTGCCACACTGTCAGACGATCAGTACTGATGGAGTATAGCACTCTCAGAGGGTTATTACTGAGGGACTGCCACACTGTCAGACCATCAGTCCTGAGGGAGTGTCACACTGTCGAGGGTCAGTGCTGAAGGAGTGCTGCAATGTCAGAGGATCAGTACTGAGGGAGTGCTGCACAGTCAGAGGGTCAGTACTGAGGGAGTGTAGCACTCTCACAGATTCAGTACTGAGGGAGTGCCACACTGTCAGTCCATCAGTCCTGAGGGAGTGTCACACTGTCAGAGGGTCAGCACTGGGGGAGCGCCACACTGTCAGACCATCAGAACAGAGGGAGTGTCACACTGTCAGAGGGTCAGTATTGAGGGAGTTCTGCGTGATCAGAGGGTCAGTACTGAGGGAGTGCTTCACTGTCAGATGTTCAGTACTGAGGAAGTGTCACACTGTAAGAGGGTCAGTACTGAGGGAGTGCGGTAATGTCAGAGGACCAGTGCTGAGCGAGTGCTGCACAGTCAGAGTTTCAGTACTGAGCGGGTGATGCGCTGAAAGAGGGCCAGTAATGAGGGAGCGCTATACTGTCAGAGGGTCAGCACTGAGGGAGTGCCACACTGAGGGAGTGTAGCACTCTCAGATATTCAGTACTGAGGGAGTGCCACACTGTCAGACCATCAGTACTGAGGGAGTGTCACTCTGTCAGAGGGTCAGTAATGAGGGAGTACCGCAATGTCGGAGGGTCATACTGAGGGAGTGACACACTGTCAGACCATCAGTACTGAGGAAGTGTCACACTGTCAGAGAGTCAGTACTGAGGGAGTGCTGCACTGTCAGAGGGTCAGTACTGAGGCAGTGCCACACTGTCTGAGGGTCAGTACTGAGGGAGTGCCACACTGTCAGACCATCAGTACTGAGGGAGTGTAGCACTCTCAGAGAGTCAGTACTGAGGGAGTGCCACACTGTCAGACCATCAGTACTGAGGAAGTGTCACACTGTCAGAGGTTCAATAAAGAGGGAGTACTTCAATGTCGGAAGGTCAGTACTGAGGGAGTGTCACACTGTCAGAGGTTCAGTATTGAGGGAGTGCTGCATTGTCAGATGATCAGTACTGAGGGAGTGCTGCACAGTCAGATTGTCAATACTGAGGGAGTGATGAACTTTCACAGTTTCAGTACTGAGGGAATCTCACACCATCAGACCATCAATACTGAGGGAGTGTATTACTCTCAGGCTGTCAGGACTCAGGGAGTGCCACACTGTCGGACCATCAGTACTGAGGGAGTGTCACACTGTCAGAGGGTCGATACTGAGGGAGTTCCACACTGTCAGACCAACAGGACTGAGGGAGTGTCACAGTGTCAGAGAGTCAGTACTGAGGGAGTGCTGCACTGTCAGAGGGTCAGTACTGAGGCAGTGCCACACTGTCTGAGGGTCAGTATTGAGGGAGTGCCACACTGTCAGACCATCAGTACTGAGGGAGTGTAGCACTCTCAGAGAGTCAGTACTGAGGGAGTGCCACACTGTCAGACCATCAGTACTGAGGGAGTGTCACTCTGTCAGAGGGTCATTACAGCGGGAGTGCTGCAATGTCGGATGATCAGTACTGAGGTAGTGCCACCCTGTCAGACAATCAGTACTGAGGGAGTGCTGCACTGTCAGAGGGTCAGCACTGAGGGAATGCTGCACTGTCAGATGGTCAGTATTGAGGGAGTGGCACACTGTCATAGGGTCAGTACTGAGGGAATGCTGCAATGTCAGAGGATCAGTACTGAGGGAGTGCTGCACTGTCAGAGTGTCAGTACTAAGGGAGTGTCACACAGTCAGACCATCAGTACTGAGGGAGTGTCACACTGTCAGAGGTTCTGTACTGAGGGACTGGTTCACTGTCAGAGGGTCAGTACTGAGGGAGTGCTGCACTGTCGGATGGTCAATACTGAGGGAGTGTCACACTCACAGAGGGTCAGTCCTGACGGTGTGCTGCAATGTCAGAGGATCAGTCCTGAGGATGGACGCAGAGTCAGAATGTCCATAATGAGGGAGTGCTGCACTGACTAAAGATCAGTACTGAGGGAGCGCTGTACTGTCAGAGGGTCCGCAATGAGGGAGTGCCAAAATGTCAGAGGGTCAGTACTGAGGAAGTGCAGCACTCTCAGAGAGGCAGTAATGAAGGGGTGCCACACTGTCAGAGGGTCAGTACTGAGGGAGTGTCACACTGTCAGAGGGTCAGTACTGAGGGAATGCCACACTGTCAGACCATCAGTACTGAGGGAGTGTCACACTGTCAGAGGGTCAGTCCTGAGGGAGTGTCACACTGTCAGAGGGTCAGTACTGAGGGAGTGCCGCACTCTCAGAGAGTCAGTACTGAGGGAGTGCCACACTGTCAGACCATCAGTAATGAGGGATTATCACTCTGTCAGAGGGTCAGTACTGAGGGAGTGCTGCAATGTCGGTGGATCAGTACTGAGGGAGTGCTGCACAGTCAGAGTGTCAATACTGAGGGAGTGCTGCACTGCCAGAGGGTCAGTACTGAGGGAGCGCTGTACTGACAGAGGGTCTGCACTGGGGGAGTGCCACACTGTCAGACTGTCAGTACTGATGGATTATAGCACTCTCAGAGGGTCATTACTGAGGGACTGCCACACTGTCAGACCATCAGTCCTGAGGGAGTGTCACACTGTCGAGGGTCAGTGCTGAAGGAGTGCTGCAATGTCAGAGGATCAGTACTGAGGGAGTGCTGCAACGTCAGAGGATCAGTGCTGAGGGAGTGCTGCACAGTCAGAGGGTCAGTACTGAGGGAGTGTAGCACTCTCACAGATTCAGAACTGAGGGAGTGCCACACTGTCAGACCATCAGTACTGAGGGTGTGTCACACTGTCAGAGGGTCAGTACTGGGGGAGCGCCACACTGTCAGACCATCAGAACTGAGGGAGTGTCACACTGTCAGAGGGTCAGTATTGAGGGATTTCTGCGTAGTCAGAGGGTCAATACTGAGGGAGTGATTCACTGTCAGATGTTCAGTACTGAGGAAGTGTCACACTGTAAGAGGGTCAGTACTGAGGGAGTGCGGTAATGTCAGAGGACCAGTGCTGAGCGAGTGCTGCACAGTCAGAGTTTCAGTACTGAGCGGGTGATGCGCTGAAAGAGGGCCAGTAATGAGGGAGCACTATACTGTCAGAGGGTCAGCACTGAGGGAGTGCCACACTGAGGGAGTGTAGCACTCTCAGAGAGTCAGTACTGAGGGAGTGCCACACTGTCAGACCATCAGTACTGAGGGAGTGTCACTCTGTCAGAGGGTCAGTAATGAGGGAGTACCGCAATGTCGGAGGGTCATACTGAGGGAGTGCCACCCTGTCAGACAATCAGTACTGAGGGAGTGCTGCTCTGTCAGAGGGTCAGTACTGAGGGTCTGCTATACTGCCAAAGATGCAGTACTGAAGGAGTGCTGCACTTTCAGAGGGTCAGCACTGAGGGAATGCTGCACTGTCAGATGGTAAGTACTGAGGGAGTGGCACACTGTCATAGGGTCAGTACTGAGGGAATGCTGCAATGTCAGAGGATCAGTACTGAGGGAGTGTCACACTGTCTGACGGTCAGTACTGAGGCTGCGCCACACTGTCAGAGGTTCAGTGCTGAGGGAGTGCTGCACTGTCAAATAGTCAGTACTGAGGGAGTGTCACACTGTCAGAGGGTCAGTACTGAGGGAGTGCTGCAATGTCATTGTATCAGAACTGAAGGAGTGCTGCACAGTCAGAGTGTCAATACTGAGGGAGTGCTGCACTGTCAGAGTTTCAGTACTGAGGGAGTGTCACACAGTTAGACCATCAGTCCTGAGGGAGTGTAGTACTCTCAGAGTGTCAGTACTGAGGGAGTGCCACACTGTCAGACCATCAGTACTGAGGGAGTGTCACACTGTCAGAGGGTCAGTACTGACGGTCTGCTACACTGTCAGAGGGTCAGTACTGAGGGAGTGCTGCACTGTCAGAAGGTCAGTACTGAGAGAGTGTCACATTGTCAGAGGGTCAGTACTGAGGGAGTGTCATACTCTCAGAGGGTCAATACTGAGGGAGTGTTGCATTGCCAGAGGGTCAGTACTGAGGGGGCGCTGTGCTGACAGAGTGTCAGTACTGAGGGAGTGCTGCACTGTCAGAGTTTCAGTACTAAGGGAGTGTCACACTGTCAGAGGTTCTGTACTGAGGGACTGCTTCACTGTCAGAGGGTCAGTACTGAGGGAGTGCTGCACTGTCAGATGGTCAATACTGAGGGAGTGTCACACTCACAGAGGGTCAGTCCTGACGGTGTGCTGCAATGTCAGAGGATCAGTCCTGAGGATGGACGCAGAGTCAGAATATCCATAATGAGGGAGTGCTGCACTGCCAAAAGATCAGTACTGAGGGAGCGCTGTACTGTCAGAGGGTCCGCAATGAGGGAGTGCCAAAATGTCAGAGGGTCAGTACTGAGGAAGTGCAGCACTCTCAGAGAGGCAGTACTGAAGGGGTGCCACACTGTCAGAGGGTCAGTACTGAGGGAGTGTCACACTGTCAGAGGGTCAGTACTGAGGGAGTGCTTCACTGTCACGGTGTCAGTACTGGGAGTGCTGCACTTTCAGCGGGTCAGTACTGAGGGTTTGATGCACTTTCAGAGGGTCAGTACTGAGGGAGTGCTGCGCTGTCAGATGGTCAGTACTGAGGGAGTGCTGCACTGTCAGAGGGTTATTTCTGAGGGAGTGCTGTACTGTCAGTCGGTTATTTCTGTGGGAGTGCTGCACTGTCCGATGGTCAGTTCTGAGGGAGTGCTTCCCTGTCAGAGGGTCAGTACTGAGGGAGTGCTGCACAGTCAGTGTGTCAGTACTGAGGGACTGTGGCACAGTCACAGTAGTCAGTACAAAGGTAGTGCCACACTGTCAGAGGATCAGTACTGAGGGGGTGCCACACTGTCAGAGGGACAGTATTAAGGGAGTGCTGCACTGTCAGAGGGTCAGTACTGAGGCAGTACTGCACTGTCAGAGGGTCAGTACTGAGGGAGTGCTGCACATTCAGATGGTCAGTACTGAGGGAGTGTCACACTGTCAGAGGGTCAGTACTGAGGGAGTGCTGCAATGTCAGGGGGTCAGCACTGAGGGAGTGCCAAACTGTCAGAGGGTCAGTACTGAGGGACTGTGGAACAGTCACAGTGGTCAGTACTAAGTTGTGCCACACTGTCAGTGGATCAGTACTGAGTGAGTGCCACACTGTCAGAGGGACAGTATTGAGGGAGTGCGGCATTGTCAGAGTATGAGTACTGAGGTAGTGCCACACTGTCAGAGAATCAGTAATGTGGGAGTGCCACACTGTCTGAGGGACAAGGAATGAGAGAGGATTGCTTAACTGTCAGAGTGTCAGTACTGAGGGACTACCACACTGACAGAGGGTCAGTTCTGAGCGAGTGCTGCACTATCAGTGTTAGTCATGAGGGAGTGCCACACTGTCAGAGGGACAGAGCTGAGGGAGTGCTGCAATGTCAGCGGATCAGCACTGAGGGAGTGTCACACTGTCAGAGGTTCAGTACTGAGGGAGTGTCACACTGTCAGACCATCAGTACTGAGGGAGTGTCTCACTGTCGGAGGGTCAGTACTGAGGGAGTGCTGCACTGTCAGATGATCAATACTGAGGGAGTGTCACACTCACAGAGGGTCAGTCCTGACGGTGTGCTGCAATGTCAGAGGATCAGTCCTGAGGATGGACGCAGAGTCAGAATGTCCATAATGAGGGAGTGCTGCACTGCCAAAAATCAGTACTGAGGGAGTGCTGTACTGTCAGATCGTCAGTACTGAGGATGTGTCACACTGTCAGAGGGTCAGTACTGTGGGACTGTCACACTGTCGGAGGGTCAGTACTGAGGGAGTGCTGCAATGTCAGAGGGTCAGTACTGAGGCTGTTCCACACTGTCAGAGGGTCAGTACTGAGGGAGTGCTGCCCTTATCAGATGGTCAGGACTGAGGGACTGGCACACTGTCAGAGGGTCAGTACTGAGGGATTGCTGCAATGTCAGAGGGTCAGTCCTGAGGGTGTGTCACACTGTTAGAGCGTCAGTTCTGAGGGAGTGCCACACTGTCAAACCATCAGTACTGAGGGAGTGTCGTACTCTCAGACTGTCAGTACTGAGGGATTGCCACACTGTCAGACCATCAGTACTGCGGGAGAGTCATACTTTCAGAGGGTCAGTACCGAGCGTCTGCTTCACTGCCAAACGTGCAGTATTGTGGGAGTGCTGCACAGTCAGAGGGTCAGGACTGAGGGTGTGCCACACTGTCAGAGGATCTGTCCTGAGGGAGTGCTGCACTGTCGGCAGTGCTGCATTGCCAGAGTTTCGGTACTGAGGGAGTGCTGTACTGTCAGATCGTCAGTACTGAGGGTGTGTCACACTGTCTGAGGGTCAGTGCTGTGGGACTGTCACAATGTCAGAGGGTCAGTACTGAGGCTGTGCCGCACTGTCAGAGGGTCAGTACTGAGGAAGTGTCACACTGTCAGAGGGTCAGTACTGAGGGAGTGCTGCAATGTCAGAGAATCAGCACTGAGGGAGTGCCACACTGTCAGTGGTTCATTACTGAGGTAGTGTAGCACTCTCAGACAGTCAATGCTGAGGGAGTGCCACACTGTCAGACCATCAGTACTGAGGGAGTGTCACTCTGCCAGAGGGTCAGTACTGAGGGAGTGCTGCAATGTCGGAGGATCAGTACAGAGCGAGTGCCACAGTGTCAGACCATCAGTACTGAGGGAGGGTCACACTGTCAGAGGGTCAGTACTGAGGGAGTGCTGCACAGTCGGAGTTTCGGTACTGACGGAGTGCTGTACTGTCAGATCGTCAGTACTGAGGATGTGTCACACTGTCAGAGAGTCAGTACTGTGGGACTGTCACACTGTCGGAGGTTCAGTACTGAGGGAGTGCTGCAATGTCAGAGGGTCAGTACTGAGGGAGTGCTGCCCTTATCAGATGGTCAGGACTGAGGGACTGTCACACTGTCAGAGGGTCAGTACTGAGGGATTGCTGCAATGTTAGAGGGTCAGTCCTGAGGGTTTGTCACACTGTCAGAGCGTCAGTTCTGAGGGACTGTCACACTGTCGGAGGGTCAGTACTGAGGTAGTGCCACACTGTCAAACCATCAGTACTGAGGGAGTGTCGTCCTCTCAGACTGTCAGTACTGAGGGATTGCCACACTGTCAGACCATCAGTACTGAGGGAGTGTCAGACTTTCAGAGGGGCAGTACCGAGCGTCTGCTTCACTGCCAAAGGTGCAGTATTGTGGGAGTGCTGCACAGTCAGAGGGTCAGGACTGAGGGTGTGCCACACTGTCAGAGGATCTGTACTGAGGGAGTGCTGCACTGTCGGAGGGTCGGCACTGAATGAAGGCTACACTGTCAGAGGATCAGTACTGAGGGAGTGCCACGCTATCACAGGCGTCAGTACTGTGGGACTGTCACACTGTCGGAGGTTCAGTACTGAGGGAGTGCTGCAATGTCAGAGGGTCAGTACTGAGGGAGTGCTGCCCTTATCAGATGGTCAGGACTGAGGGACTGTCACACTGTCAGAGGGTCAGTACTGAGGGATTGCTGCAATGTCAGAGGGTCAGTCCTGAGGGTTTGTCACACTGTCAGAGCGTCAGTTCTGAGGGACTGTCTCACTGTCAGAGGGTCAGTACTGATGGAGTGCGGCACTGTCAGAGGGTTCAGTACTGAGGGAGTGTTGTACTGTCAGATCGTCAGTACTGAGGGTGTATCACATTTACTGAGGGTCAGTACTGAGGGAGTGCTGCACAGTCAAAGTGTCAATACTGAGATATTGCTGCACTGTCAGAGTTTCGGTAGTGAGGGTGTGCTGTACTGTCAGATCGTCAGTACTGAGGGTGTGTCACACTGTCTGAGGGTCAGTGCTGATGGACTGTCACACTGTCAGAGGGTCAGTACTGAGGGAGTGCTGCAATGTCAGCGGATCAGCACAGAGGGAGTGCCACACTGTCAGAGGTTCAGTACTGAGGGAGTGTAGCACTCTCAGAGAGTCAATACTGAGGGAGATCCACACTCTCAGACCATCAGTACTGAGCGAGTGTCACTCTGTCAGAAGGTCAGTACTGTGGGAGTGCTGCAATGTCAGAGGATCAGAACTGAGGGAGTGCCACACTGTCAGGCCATCAGTACTGAGGGAGTGCTGCACAGTCAGAGTGTCAATACTGAGGTAGTGCTGCACTGTCAGAGTTTCGGTACTGACGGAGTGCTGTACTGTCAGATCGTCAGTACTGAGGATGTGTCACACTGTCAGAGGGTCAGTACTGTGGGTCTGTCACACTGTCAGAGGGTCAGTACTGATGGAGTGCTGCAATGTCAGAGGGTCAGTACTGAGGCTGTTCCACACTGTCAGAGGGTCAGTACTGAGGGAGTGCTGCCCTGTCAGATGGTCAGTACTGAGGGACTGTCACACTGTCAGAGGGTCAGTACTGAGGGATTGCTGCAATGTTAGAGGGTCAGTCCTGAGCGTGTGTCACACTGTCAGAGCGTCGGTTCTGAGGGAGTGCCCCACTTAAAGAGGGTCAGTACTGATGGACTGCCACACTGTCAAACCATCAGTACTGAGGGAGTGTCGAACTCTCAGACTGTCAGTTCAGAGGGATTGACACACTGTCAGACCAGCAGTACTGAGGGAGTGTCATACTTTCAGAGCGTCAGTACCGAGCGTCTGCTTCACTGCCAAAGGTGCAGTATTGTGGGAGTGCTGCACAGTCAGAGGGTCAGGACTGAGGGTGTGCCACACTGTCAGAGGATCTGTACTGAGGGAGTGCTGCACTGTCGGAGGGTCGGCACTGAATGAAGGCTACACTGTCAGAGGATCAGTACTGAGGGAGTGCCACGCTATCACAGGCGTCAGTACTGAGGGAGTGCTGCACTGTCAGAGGGTCAGTACTGATGGAGTGCGGCACTGACAGAGGGGTCAGTACTGAGGGAGTGCTGCACTGTCAGTGTTTCAACTGATGGAGTGCTGCACTGTCAGAGTTTTAGTACTGAGGGAGTGCTGCACAATCAGAGTGTCAATACTGAGGGACTGCTTCACTGTCAGAGGGTCAATAAGGAGGGAGTGCTGCACTGTCAGAGTGTCAGTACTGGGGGAGTGCTGCACGATCAGAGGGTCAGTACTGAGGGAGTGCTGCACTATCAGAGTGTCAATACTGAGGGAGTGCTGCACAGTCAGAGTGTCAACACTGAGGGAGTGCAGCACTGTCAGAGTTACAGTACTGAGGGAGTGTCACACTGTCAGAGGGTCAGTACTGAGGCTGTGCCACACTGTCAGAGGGTCAGTACTGAGGGAGTGCTGCACTGTCAGAGGGTCAGTACTGAGGGAGTGTCACACTGTCAGAGGGTCAGTACTGAGGGAGTGCTGCAATGTCAGAGGATCAGCACTGAGGGAGTGCCACACTGTCAGAGGTTCAGTACTGAGGGGGTGCTGCAATGTCAGAGGATCAGTACTGAGGGAGTGCTGCACAGTCAGAGTTTCAATACTGAGAAAGTGCTGCACTGTCAGAGTTACAGTACTGAGGGAGTGTCACACTGTCAGAGGGTCAGTACTGAGGCTGTGCCACACTGTCAGAGGGTCAGTACTGAGGGAGTGCTGCACTGTCAGAGGGTCAGTTCTGAGGGAGTGTCACACTGTCAGAGGGTCAGTACTGAGGGAGTGCTGCAATGTCAGAGGATCAGCACTGAGGGAGTTCCACACTGTCAGAGGGTCAGTACGGAGGGAGTGCTGCAATGTCGGAGGATCAGTACTTAGGGAGTGCCACACTGTCAGACCATCAGTACTGAGGGACTGTCACACTGTCAGAGGGTCAGAACTGAGGGAGTGCTGCACAGTCAGAGTGTCAATACTGAGGTAGTGCTGCACTGTCAGAGTTTCGGGACTGAGGGAGTGTCACACTGTCTGAGGGTCAGTACTGAGGCTGTGCCACACTGTCAGAGGGTCAGTAATGAGGGTGTACTGCAATGTCAGAGGATCAGTACTGAGGGAGTGCTGCGCTATCACAGGCGTCAGTCCTGAGGGAGTGCTGCACAATCTGAGTGTCAGTACTGAGGAAGTGCTGCACGATAATGGGTCAGTACTGAGGGAGTGCTGCACGATCAGATGGTCAGTCCTGAGGGAGTGCTGCACTGTCAGAGTGTCAATACTGAGGGAATGCTGCTCGATCAGAGGGTCAGTTTTGAGGGAGTGCTTCACTGTCAGAGAGTCAGTGCTGAGGGATTACTTCACTGTCGCAGTGTCAGTACTGGGAGTGCTGCACTTTCAGAGGGTCAGTGATGAGGGAGTGATGCACTTTCAGAGGGTCAGTACTGAGGGAGTGCTGCGCTGTCAGAGGGTCAGTACTGAGGGAGTGCTGCACTGTCAGAGGGTCAGTTCTGAGGGAGCGCTGTACTGTCAGTCGGTTATTTCTGAGGGAGTGGTGCACTGTCAGAGGGTCAGTTCTGAGGGAGTGCTTTCCTGTCAGAGGGATCAGTCCTGAGGGATTGCTGCACTGTCAGGGGGTCAGCACTGATGGAGTGCTGCACAGTCAGAGTGTCAGTACTGAGGGACTGTGGCACAGTCACAGTGGTCACTACTAAGGTAGTGCCACACTGTCAGAGGATCAGTACTGAGGGAGTGCCACACTGTCAGAGGGACAGTATTGAGGGAGTGCTGCACTGTCAGAGGGACAGTATTGAGGGAGTGATGCACAGTCAAAGTGTCAGCACTGAGGGAGTGAAGCAATGACAGAGTGCTCAGTACTGAGTGATTGCTACACTGTCAGAGGATCAGAACTGAGGGTGTGCCACACTGTCAGAGGGCTCAGTACTGAGTGATTGCTACACTGTCAGAGTATCAGAACTGAGGGAGTGCCACACTGTCAGAGGGACAGTACTGAGTGAGTGCTGCATTGTCAGAGTATGAGTACTGAGGTAGTGCCACACTGTCAGAGGATCAGTACTGTGGGGGTGCCACACTGTCAGAGGGACAGAACTGGGGGAGTGATGCATTGTCAGAGTATGAGTACTGAGGTAGTGCCACACTGTCAGAGGATCAGTACTGTGGGAGTACCACACTGTCAGAGGGTCAAGGAATGAGAGAGGATTGCTTAACTGTCAGAGTGTCAGTACTGAGGGACTACCACACTGTCAGAGGTTCAGTTATTAGGGAGTGCTGCACTATCAGTGTCAGTCATGAGGGAGTGCCAATCTGTAAGAGGGTCAGTACTGAGGGAGTACCACACTGTTAGAGTGTCAATACTGAGGGAGTGCTGCACTGTCAGAATTTCAGTACTGAGGGAGTGACACGCTGTCAGACCATCAGTACTTTGGGAGTGTCTCACTGTCAGAGGGTCAGTACTGAGGGAGTACTGCACTGTCAGAGTGTCAATACTGAGGGAGTGCTGCACTGTCAGAGTTTCAGTACTGAGGGACTGTCACACTGTCAGAGGGTCAGTACTGAGGCTGTGCCACACTGTCAGAGGGTCAGTACTGAGGGAGTGCTGCACTGTCAGAAGATCAGTACTGAGGGAGTGCGACACTGTCAGACCATCAGTACTGAGGGAGTGTCACTCTGTCAGAGGATCAGCACTGAGGGATTGCCACACTGTCAGAGGGTCAGTACTGAGGGAGTGTAGCTCTCTCAGAGAGTCAGTACTTAGGGAGTGCCACACTGTCAGACCATCATTGCTGAGGGAGTGTCACTCTGTCAGAGGGTCAGCACTGAGGGAGTGCTGCAATGTTGGAGGATCAGTACTGAGGTAGTGCTCCACAGTCAGATTGTCAATACTGAGTTAGTGCTGCACTGTCAGATGGTCAATAAGGAGGGAGCGATGCACAATCAGAGGGTCAGTACTGAGGGATTGTTTCACTGTCAGAGGGTCAATAAGGAGGGATTGCTGAACTGTCAGATTGTCAATACTGAGGGAGTGCTTCACTGTCAGAGGGTCAGTCCTGGGTGTTCTGCGCCGTCGGATGGTCAGTACTGAGGGAGTGCTGCACTGTCAGAGTGTCAATACTGAGGGAGTGCTGCACTGTCAGTCGGTTATTTCTGAGGGAGTACTGCACTGTCAGATGGTCAGTTCTGAGGGAGTGCTTCCCTGTCAGAGGGATCAGCACTGAGGGATTGCTGCAATGTCAGGGAGTCAGCACTGAGGGAGTGCCAAACTGTCAGTGGGTCAGTACTGAGGGTGTGCCACACTGTCAGAGGGACAGTACTGAGGGAGTGCTGCATTGTCAGAATATGAGTACAGAGGTAGCGCTTAACTGTCAGAGTGTCAGCACTGAGGGACTACCACACTGTCACAGGGTCAGTTCTGAGGGAGTGCTGCACTATCAGTGTCAGTCATGAGGGAGTGCCACACTGTCAGAGGGTCAGTACTGAGAGAGTACCACACTGTCAGAGTGTCAATACTGAGGGAGTGCTGCACTGTCAGAGTTTCAGTACTGAGGGAGTGTCACACTGTCAGACCATTAGTACCGAGGGAGTGTCACACTGTCAGACCATCAGTACTGAGGGGGTGTCTCACTGTCAGAGGGTCAGTACTGATGGTGTGTCGCACTGTCAGACCATCAGTACTGAGGGAGTGTCACTCTCTCAGAGGGTCAGTACTGAGGGTCTGCATCACTGCCAAAGGTGCAGTACCGAGGGAGTACTGCACTGTCAGAGGGTCAGTACTGAGGGAGTACTGCACTGTCAGATGGTCAGTACTGAGGGAGTGTCACACTGTCAGAGGGTCAGTATTGAGGGAGTGCTGCAATGTCAGAGGATCAGTACTGAGGGAGTGCTGCACAGTCAGAGTGTCAATACTGAGGGAGTGCTGCACTGTCAGAGTTTCAGTACTGAGGGAGTGCTGCAATGTCAGAGGATCAGCACTGAGGGAGTGCCACACTGTCAGAGGGTCAGTACTGAGGGAGTGTCGCACTCTCAGAGAGTCAGTACTGAGGGAGAGCCACACTGTCAGACCATCAGTACTGAGGGAGTGTCACTCTTAGAGGGTCAGTACTGAGGGAGTGTTGCAATGTCGGAGGATCAGTACTGAGGGAGTGCCACACTGTCAGACCATCAGTACTGAGGGAGTGTCACACTGTCAGAGGGTCAGTACTGAGGGAGTGCTGCACAGTCAGAGTGTCAATACTGAGGTAGTGCTGCACTGTCAGAGTTTCGGTACTGAGGGAGTGTTGTACTGTCAGATCGTCAGTACTCAGGGTGTGTCACACTGTCAGCGCGTCAGTTCTGAGGCAGTGCCACACTGTCAGACCATCAGGACTGAGGGAGTGTCACTCTGTTAGAGGGTTAGTACAGAGGGAGTGTTGCAATGTCGGAGGATCAGTACTGAGGGATTGCCACACTGTCAGACCATCAGTACTGTGGGAGTGCTGCACAGTCAGAGTGTCAATACTGAAGTAGTGCTGCACTGTCAGAGTTTCGGTACTGAGGGAGTGTTGTACTGTCAGAGGGTCAGTACTGAGGGAGTGCCGCACTGTCAGACCATCAGTCCTGAGGGAGTGCCACACTGTCAGAGCATCAGTTCTGAGTGAGTGTCGTACTCTCAGACTGTCAGTACTGAGGGATTGCCACACTGTCAGACCATCAGTCCTGAGGGAGTGCCACACTTTCAGAGGGTCAGTACTGAGGGAGTGCCACACTGCTAGACGATCAGTACTGAGGGAGTGTCGTACTCTCAGACTGTCAGTTCAGAGGGATTGAGACACTGTCAGACCATCAGTACTGAGGGACTGTCATACTTTCAGAGGGTCAGTACCGAGGGTCTGCTTCACGGCCAAAGGTGCAGTATTGAGGGAGTGCTGCACAGTCAGAGGGTCAGTACTGAGGGTATGCCACACTGTCAGAGGCTCTGTACTGAGGGAGTGCTGCACTGTCGGAGGATCGGCACTGAATGAAGGCTACACTGTCAGAGGAACTCTACTGAGGGAGTGCTGCACTGTCGGAGGGTCGGCACTGAATGAAGGCTCGTCTGCCAGAGGATCAGTACTGAGGGATTGCAACGCTATCACAGGCATTAGTACTGAGGGAGTGCTGCACTGTCAGAGGGTCACTATTGAGGGAGTGCTGCACTGTCAGATTTTGAGTACTGAGGGATTGCTGCACAATCTGAGTGTCAGCACTGAGGAACTGCTTCACTGTCAGAGGGTCAAGAAGGAGGGAGTGCTGCACTGTCAGAGTGTCAGTACTGATTGAGTGCTGCACTGTCAGAGTGTCAATACTGAGGGAGTGCTGCACGATCAGAGGGTCAGTACTGAGGGAGTGCTTCTTTGCCAGAGGGTCAGTGCTGAGGGAGTGCTTCACTGTCGCAGTGTCAGTACTGGGAGTGCTGCACTTTCAGAGGGTCAGTACTGAGGGAGTGATGCACTTTCAGAGGGTCAGTACTGAGGGAGTGCTGCGCTGTCAGAGGGTCAGTACTGAGGGAGTGCTGCACTGTCATAGGGTCAGTTCTGAGGGAGTGCTGTGCTGTCAGTCGTTATTTCTAAGGGAGTGCTGCACAGTCAGAGGGTCAGTTCTCAGGGAGTGCTTCCCTGTCAGAGGGATCAGTACTGAGGGATAGCTGCAACGTCAGGGGGTCAGCACTGAGGGAGTGCTGCACAGTCAGAGTGTCAGTACTGAGGGACTGTGGCACAGTCAAAGTGGTCAGTACTAAGGTAGTGCCATACTGTCAGAGGATCAGTACTGAGGGATTGCCACACTGTCAGAGGGACACTATTGAAGGAGTGCTGCACTGTCAGAGGGATAGTATTGAGGGAGTGCTGCACAGTCAAAGTGTCAGCACTGAGGGAGTGCTGCAAAATCAGAGGGCTCAGTACTGAGTGATTGCTACACTGTCAGAGGATCAGAACTGAGGGAGTGCCACACTGTCAGAGGGACAGTACTGAGGGAGTGCTTCATTGTCAGAGTATGAGTACTGAGGTAGTGCCACACTGTCAGAGGATCAGTACTGTGGGAGTGCCACACTGTCAGAGGGTCAAGGAATGAGAGAGTAGTGCTTAACTGTCAGAGTGTCAGTACTGAGGGACTACCACACTATCAGAGTGTCAGTTCTGAGGGAGTGCTGCACTATCAGTGTCAGTCATGAGGGAGTTCCACACTGACAGAGTGTTAGTACTGAGGGAGTACCACACTGTCAGAGTGTCAATACTGAGGGAGTGCTGCACTGTCAGAGTTTCAGTACTGAGGGAGAGTCACACTGTCAGAGGGTCAGAACTGAGGGAGTGTAGCACTCTCAGAGAGTCAGTACTGAGGGAGTGCCACACTGTCAGACCATCAGTACTGAGGGAGTGTCGCTCTGTCAGAGGGTCAATACTGAGGGAGTGCTGCAATGTCGGAGGATCAGTACTGAGGATGTGCCACACTGTCAGACCATCAGTACTGAGGGAGTGTCACACTGTCAGAGTGTCAGAACTGAGGGAGTGCTGCACAGTCAGAGTGTCAATACTGAGGTAGTGCTGCACTGTCATAGTTTCGGTACTGAGGGAGTGTCACACTGTCAGAGGCTCAGTACTGAGGCTGTGCCACACTGTCAGAGGGTCAGTACTGAGGGAGTGCTGCAATGTCAGAGGGTCAGTCCTGAGGGTGTGTCACACTGTCAGAGGATCTGTACTGAGGGAGTGCTGTACTGTCGGAGGGTCGGCACTGAATGAAGGCTACACTGTCAGAGGATCAGTACTGAGGGAGTGCCACGCTATCACAGGCGTCAGTACTGAGGGAGTGCTGCACTGTCAGAGGGTCAGTACTGATGGTGTGCGGCACTGTCAGAGGGGTCAGTACTGAGGGAGTGCTGCACTGTCAGAGTTTCAGGACTGAGGGAGTGCTGCACAATCAGAGTGTCAGTACTGAGGGACTGCGTCACTGTCAGAGGGTCAATAAGGAGGGAGTGCAGCACTGTCAGAGTGTCAGTACTGAGGGACTGTGGCCCAGTCACAGTGGTCAGTACTAAGGTAGTGCCACACTGTCAGAGGATCAGTACTGTGGGAGTGTCACACTGTCAGAGGCACAGTATTGAGGGAGTGCTGCACTGTCAGAGGGACAGTATTGAGGGAGTGCTGCACTGTCAGTGTTTTAGTACTGAGGGAGTGCTGCACAATCTGAGTGTCAGCACAGAGGGACTGCTTCACTGTCAGAGGGTCAAGAAGGAGGGAGTGCTGCACTGTCAGAGTGTCAGTACTGAGGGAGTGCTGCACGATCAGAGGGTCAGTACTAAGGGAGTGCTTCTTTGCCAGAGGGTCAGTGCTAAGGGAGTGCTTCACTGTCGCAGTGTCAGTACTGGGAGTGCTGCACTTTCAGTGGGTCAGTACTGAGGGAGTGATGCACTTTCAGAGGGTCAGTACTGAGGGAGTGCTGCGCTGTCAGAGGGTCAGTACTGAGGGAGTGCTGCACTGTCATAGGGTCAGTTCTGAGGGAGTGCTGTACTGTCAGTCGTTATTTCTAAGGGAGTGCTGCACTGTCAGAGGGTCAGTTCTCAGGGAGTGCTTCCCTGTCAGAGGGATCAGTACTGAGGGATAGCTGCAACGTCAGGGGGTCAGCACTGAGGGAGTGCTGCACAGTCAGAGTGTCAGTACTGAGGGACTGTGGCACAGTCAAAGTGGTCAGTACTAAGGTAGTGCCATACTGTCAGAGGATCAGTACTGAGGGATTGCTACACTGTCAGAGGGACAGTATTGAGGGAGTGCTGCACTGTCAGAGGAACAGTATTGAGGGAGTGCTGCACAGTCAAAGTGTCAGCACTGAGGGAGTGCTGCAAAATCAGAGGGCTCAGTACTGAGTGATTGCTACACTGTCAGAGGATCAGAACTGAGGGAGTGCCACACTGTCAGAGGGACAGTACTGAGGGAGTGCTTCATTGTCAGAGTATGAGTACTGAGGTAGTGCCACACTGTCAGAGGATCAGTACTGTGGGAGTGCCACACTGTCAGAGGGACAAGGAATGAGAGAGTAGTGCTTAACTGTCAGAGTGTCAGTACTGAGGGACTACCACACTATCAGAGTGTCAGTTCTGAGGGAGTGCTGCACTATCAGTGTCAGTCATGAGGGAGTTCCACACTGACAGAGTGTTAGTACTGAGGGAGTACCACACTGTCAGAGTGTCAATACTGAGGGAGTGCTGCACTGTCAGAGTTTCAGTACTGAGGGAGAGTCACACTGTCAGAGGGTCAGAACTGAGGGAGTGTAGCACTCTCAGAGAGTCAGTACTGAGGGAGTGCCACACTGTCAGACCATCAGGACTGAGGGAGTGTCGCTCTGTCAGAGGGTCAATACTGAGGGAGTGCTGCAATGTCGGAGGATCAGTACTGAGGGAGTGTCACACTGTCAGAGTGTCAGAACTGAGGGAGTGCTGCACAGTCAGAGTGTCAATACTGAGGTAGTGCTGCACTGTCATAGTTTCGGTACTGAGGGAGTGTCACACTGTCAGAGGCTCAGTACTGAGGCTGTGCCACACTGTCAGAGGGTCAGTACTGAGGGAGTGCTGCAATGTCAGAGGGTCAGTCCTGAGGGTGTGTCACACTGTCAGAGGATCTGTACTGAGGGAGTGCTGTACTGTCGGAGGGTCGGCACTGAATGAAGGCTACACTGTCAGAGGATCAGTACTGAGGGAGTGCCACGCTATCACAGGCGTCAGTACTGAGGGAGTGCTGCACTGTCAGAGGGTCAGTACTGATGGTGTGCGGCACTGTCAGAGGGGTCAGTACTAAGGGAGTGCTGCACTGTCAGAGTTTCAGGACTGAGGGAGTGCTGCACAATCAGAGTGTCAGTACTGAGGGAGTGTAGCACTGTCAGACCATCAGTACTGAGGGAGTGTCACACTGTCAGAGGATCAGTACTGAGGGTCTGCATCACTGTCAGAGTTTCAGTACTGAGGGAGTGTCACACTGTCATAGGGTCAGTACTGAGGGAGCGCTGCAATGTCAGAGGATCAGCACTAAGGGAGTGCCACACTGTCAGAGGGTCAGTACTGAGGGAGTGTAGCACTCTCAGAGAGTCAGTCCTGAGGGAGTGCCACACTGTCAGACCATCAGTACTGAGGGAGTGTCACTCTGTCAGAGGGTCAGTACTGAGGGAGTGCTGCAATGTTGGAGGATCAGTACTGAGGGAGTGCCACACTGTCAGACATCAGTACTGAGCGAGTGTCACACTGTCAGACCATCAGTACTGAGGGAGTGTCACTCTGTGAGAGGGTCAGTACTGAGGGAGTGCTGCAATGTCAGAGTATCAGTACTGAGGGAGTGCTGCACTGTCAGAGTTTCAGTACTGAGGGAGTGTCACCCTGTCAGAGGATCAGTACTGAGGTAGTGCTGCACTACCAGAGGGTCAGTACTGAGGGAGCGCGGTACTGTCAGAGTGTCAGCACTGAGTGGAGTGCCACACTGTCAGAGGGTCAGTGTTGAGGGAGTACTGCAAAGTCAGATGTTCAGTACTGAGGGAGCGCTGTACTGACAGAGGGTCAGCACTGAGTGAGTGCTGCACTGTCAGAGGGTCAGTACTGCAGAAGTGTGACACTGAGAGTGTCAGCACTGAGGGAGTGCTGCACTGTCAGATTGTCAGTACTGTGGGAGTGCTGCACTATCAGATTGTCAGTACTGTGGTAGTGCTGCACTATCAGATTGTCAGTACTGAGTGAGTGCCATACTGTCAGAGGGTCCGTTCTGAGGGAGTGACACACAGTCAGAGGGTGAGTACTGAGGGAGTACCACACTGTCAGAGGGTCAGTGTTGAGGGACTGCTGCACTGTCAGAGTGTCAGCACTGAGGGATTGGTGCAATGTCAGAGGGTTTTTACTTCGGGACTGTCACACTGTCAGAGTGTCAGTACTGAAGGAGTGCTGCAATGTCGGAATGTCAGTACTGAGGGAGTGTCACACTGTCAGAGGGTCTGTCCTGAGGGAGTGTTGCAATGTCAAAGGGTCAGTACTGAGGGAATGCCACACTGTTGGACGGTCAATACTGAGTGAGTGCTGCACTGTCAGAGTGTCAGTACTTTGGGAGTGCCGCACTGTCAGCGGATCATTACCGCGAGATTGCTGCACTGTCAGAGGGTCAGTACTGAGGGAGTGCCGCAATGTCAGACGGTCGTGCTGAGGGATTGGTACAATGTCAGATGGTTTGTACTGCGGCAGTGCCACACTGTCAGAGGGTCAGTACTGTGGGTAGTGCCACACTGTCGGGTTGGTCTGTACGGAGGGAGTGCTGTACTATCAAACGATCAATACTGAGGGAATTCTCCACTGTCAAAGGCTCAGTACTTGGGGAGTGCCACACTGTCACAGTGTCAGTACTGAGGGAGTCCAGCACTGTCAGAGGGTCAGCACTGAGGGTGTGCTGCAGTGTCAGAGTGTCAGTACTGAGGAAGTGTCACACTGAGAGGGTCAGCACTGAGAGAGTTCTGCACTGTCAGAGTGTGAGTACTGAGGGAGCGCTGAACTGTCAAAGGGTCAGCACTGAGGGAGTGCCACACTGTCAGAGGGTCAGTACTGAGGGAGGATAGCACTCTCAGAGGGTCAGTACTGAAGGAGTGCCACACTGTCAGACCATCAGTACTGAGGGACTGTCACACTGTCAGAGGGTCAGTACTGAGGGTCTGCTACACTGCCAAAGGTGCTGTACTGAGGGAGTGCTGCACTGTCAGAGGGTCAGTACTGAGGGAGTGCTGCACAATCAGATGGTCAGCACTGAGGGAGTGTCACACTGTCAGAGGGTCGGTACTGAGGATCTCCTACACTGCCAAAGGTGCTGTACTGAGGGAGTGCTGCACTGTCAGAGGCTCAGTACTGAGGGAGTGCTGCACAATCAGATGGTCAGTACTGAGGGAGTGTCACACTGTCAGATGGTCGGTACTGAGGATCTGGTACACTGTCAGAGGTTCACTACTGAGAGAGTGCTGCACTGTCAGAGGGTCAGCACTGAGGGAGTGTCACACTGTCAGAGTGTCAATACGGAGGGAGTGCTGCACTGTCAGAGTGTCAGTACTGCGGGAGTGCTGCACTGTCCGAGTGTCAGTACTGAGGGAGCGCTGCACTGTCAAGAGTTTCAGTACTGATGGAGTGCTGCACTGCCATAGCGTCAGTACTGATGGAGTGCTGCACTGTCAGAGGGTGAGTACTGAGGGAATGTGACACAATCATAGGGTCTGCACTGAGGGAGTGAGGCAATGTCAGAGGATCACGACTGAGGGAGTGCTGCAATGTCAGACTGTCTGTACTGAGGGAGTGCTGCACTGGCAGAGGGGTCATTATTAAGCGAGTGCCACACTGTCAGAGTATCAGCAATATGGGAGTGCTGCACTGCCAAAGAGTCAGTACTGAGGGAGTGCTACACTGTCAGCAGTTCAGTACTGAAGGAGTGCTGCTCTGTCAGTGGGTCGGCACTGAGGGAGTGCTGCACTGTCAGAGTGTCAATACTGAGGGAGAGATGCACTGTCAGAGGGTCTGTACTGAGGGAGTTTTGCACTGTTGGAGGGTCAGTAGTGACGGAGTGCTGCACTGTCAGAGGGTCAGTACTGAGAGATTGTGACACAATCAGAGGATCTGCACTGAGGGAGTGCCACACAGTCCGAGGTCAGTACTGAGGGATTGTCACACTGTCGGAGGGTCTGTACTGAGGGAGTGCTGTACTGTCAGAGGGTCAGTACTGAGGGAGTGTTGCCATGTCAGAGGGTCAGTACTGAGGGAGTGCAGCACTGTCAGAATATCAGTACTGAGGGAGAGCTACACTGTGAGAGGGTCAGTACTGAGGGAGTGCCGCACTGTCAAAGCATCAGTACTGAGGGAGTGCCACACTGTCAGATGGTCAGGACTGAGGGAGTGCGCAATGTCAGAGGATCAGTGCTGAGGGAGTGTCACACTGTCGGAGGGTCTGTACTGAGGGAGTGTTGCACTGGTAGAGGGTCAGTGCTGAGTGAGTGCCACACTATCGGAGGGTCAGTACTGTGTGTGTGCTGGACTGTCAGACGGTCAGTTTGTGGGAGGGCTGCACTTTCAGAGGGTCAGTACTGAGGGAGTGCTGCACTGTCAGCGAGTCATTACTTAGGGAGTGCCACATTGTCGGAGGGTCAGTACTGAGGGAGTGCCACACTGCCAGAGGATCAGTACTGTGGGAGTTTGGCAATGTCAGAGGGTCAGAACTGAGGGAGTGTCACACTGTCGGAGGGTCTGTACTGAGGGAGTGTTGCACTGGTAGAGGGTCAATACTGAGTGAGTGCCACACTGTCGGAGGGTCAGTACTGTGTGTGTGCTGGACTGTCAGACGGTCAGTTTGTGGGAGGGCTGCACTTTCAGAGGGTCAGTACTGAGGGAGTGCTGCACTGTCAGCGAGTCAGTACTTAGGGAGTGCCACATTGTCGGAGGGTCAGTACTGAGGGAGTGCCACACTGTTAGGGGGTCAGTACTGAGGGAGTGCTGCACTGTCAGAGGGTCAGTACTGAGGGAGTGCTGCAATGTCAGTGGGTCAGTACTGAGGGAGTGCTGCACTGTCAGAGTGTCAGTTCTGAGTTAGTGCCACACTGTCAGAGGGTCAGTACTGAGGGAGTGCTGCACTGTGAGAAGGTCAGTACTGATGGAGTGCTGCACTGTGAGAAGGTCAGTACTGATGGAGTGCTGCACTGTGAGAAGGTCAGTACTGATGGAGTGCTGCACTGTGAGAAGGTCAGTAGAGTGGGAGTGCTGCACTGTCAGAGTGTCACTACTGAGTGAGTGCTGCGCTGTCAAGGGGGTAAGTAATGAGGGATTCCCGCAGTGTCAGAGGGTAAATATGGGGGCAGTGCTGCAGTGTCAGAGGGTTATTACTGAGGGAGAGCTACACTGTCAGCGTTTCAGTCTGAGGGATACCTGCATTGTATGAGAGTCATCTCTGAGTTAGTGCCACAATATTAGATTGGCTGAATGGCCTGATTTCTGCTTGATGTCTTGATTTCTCTGAGGAATATCTGAAATTATTCAGTACATTTCTGCCACTGCGTCCTTCACATCTAGCTCAGCAATGATTCCCACATCCAGATTCCAGAGACTGTGTTCAAACAGAGCGTCTTCATTTGGTTATTGAACCTGAAGAGCTTCCACCCTCTTTTCCCAGGGATTGAGTTTTTGTTTTATTCCTCAGCTTCCGTCTGCTCATCCCAAATGAATCCCACTGCCCCACACTCAGCACAGTTGGGTGTTCCCTATTTCTGAGCTTCCCAATACTAATCCACATTCGGAATGACATCCCACACTCCTTCAAATTGTATCGCAGGCTAATTGCCTGGGAGAGAGGAGTGCTAAGAGGGGAAATAGAAATCTGAAAGTACCTTATAGTGATATTAAGGGTGAATTGCTAATGAGAGAAACACAGTGAGAATTTGTGCATGGACCCAGAGGCTACAGTGAATGGATGCATTTGTCAGTGCTCATTAGGACAGGGTTGATATGAAATCATGGAGATGCTCTGTGATACAATTAAATGAATGAGCATATATAGAGAGAGAGATGGTTCTGAATGGTCTGGCCTACTTACAACCCAATAAATCTCCAAAGACGGTGGAAATGTATCTCAGTTTACCGAATGAGGTGATGGAGGAAGTAGGAGGTACACTTGCAAACATTTTCAAAACCCTTTGGCCACAGGAGAGGTGTCGTCGGACTGACCATGTGGTACTGTTATTCAAGAAGGGACATGGGATATACCAGGCAGCTACAGGCCAGTCAGGCTAATATCGTGGGTGGGATGTCTGTTGGAAACAATTTTGGGAGATAGAATTAATCAGCATTTAAAGAGACTGGAGTTCATGAAGAACAGTCAGAATGGTTGTGTTAAGGAGGGGTCAGGTCTGACCAATGGGATTGCACTTTTTAAGGAGGTGACCAGGTGTGTAAATAAGTGCAATGCTTTCCTGTTGCCTGCTTGGAGGTCAGTAAGGCTTTTATCAGGATCCATACTGGAAACTTTTAGTGAACAAAAAAACTCAAGATCCAAGGAATTTGGCGCAGAATGCTGAGTGGCAGGAAGCAGACAGTGATGGCCCAGTTAGAAATCTCTGTGTGTTCATGTCTCACTATTGGGGTCTTACTGATGTGGTTGATAGAAAAGATTTAGGTTTGAATGGTGGAGGGTTAATCATTGGGTTCATGAATGATATGAAAATTGGTTGGGTGATAAATTCTGAGGATGATAGCCTTAGATTACAGAAGGATGTAGATGGCCTTGTCAGATGGACCGATCAGTGGCAACGGGTGAGGTGCCTGAAGACTGGAGGGTGATTAATGATGTGCCATTATTGAAGTAAGGCTGCAAGGAACAGCCATTGAACTATGGAGCTGTGAGCCTGATGGCAGTGGTGGGTAAGGTGTTGGAGGGCATTCTGAGAGACAATTTACATGCATTTGGAAAAGCAAGAATTGATTAGGTATGGTCAGCTTGGCTTTGTTTGTGGAAATAATGTGTCCAACTTGATAGAGCTTTTGAAGGGATGACCAAGGAGACAGATGAGAAGGTTTCACATGGGAGGTTGCTTAGTAAAAGGGTAGATGAGATGGCATCCAGGGAGAGAGGACAGCACAGTGTCTTAGTGGTTTGATTCTAACTCCCGGTGACTGTCTGTGTGGAGTTTACACATTCTCTCTGTATCCTTGAGGGTTTCTTCCAGGTGATCCAGTTTCCTCCCACCGCCCAAAGATGCCATGGGAAATGCAGCATTACAGGGATAGAGTAGAGGATGTGAGTCTGGGTGGGATGCTGTTCAGACAGTCAGTGTGGAGCCAATGGACGGAATGGCTTGCTTCTACACTGTAGGAATTTTAAAATTAATCCAGAGAGACAAGTAATGTTCTGGGGACCAGGGCTCCAATCTTGGACAGGGGTGGATGTGGGTCCTTACAGTCTGAAGGGGTTTGAACGCAATCGAGCGGGGAGCTGGGCTGAGATCTGAAGTGTTGAGGATGTGAAAGTTTTGTGGAACTACTGTCTAAGGGGGTTTGGGGGTTAAACACAACAAAGTGATGCTTTCTTCGGTATTGAGGGAACACTTTCTGAGGTGTTGAGGGAGCACCTTCTGAGGTTTTGAGAGAGCACTTTCTGAGGTATTGAGAGAGAACTATCTGGCGGTACAGAGTGCAGAGGGTAGAAAGGAACAGATGCAATTCCCCGAGGCACTCTGGTGTTGTAATTTGAAATGGAAGCCACTCCCCATTTCAGAAGATTCAGATCATTTTAAACAATCAGTGAAAAATAACAGCAGCATGTGTCTGAAACATGGTTTGGCGGAAAACTTTCATCAATCTATTGTCACTTGTTGCTTGGAGACGTTTTAGAAAAGCAGGCACCCAAACAGACTAACGCTGTCGATGCAAGAGGTGGTGCACAGGAAGATCCAACAAGTCATCTGTAGCTGCTGTCTGTCTCCCTGGAGCAATCATCATGCGAGATCAGGGTTCAGTCCTTGGAAAAATAATTTCTCCATCAAACCCTCAACCATGCCTTTACAGCTGTGTGTGTGTGTGTGTGTGTGTGTGTGTGTGTGTGTGTGTGTGTGTGTGTGTGTGTGTGTGTGTGTGTGTGTGTGTGTGTGTGTGTGTGTGTGTGTGTGTGTGTGTGAGAGAGAGAGAGAGAGAGAGAGAGAGAGAGACTGCCCGTGTTTGTGTGTGTGATAGAGTGGATGCCTGTGTATCTCTGTGTGTCTGTATGTGTGTGCGTGAGACAGTGAGAGAGAAAGCATGTGTTTATGTGGGAGTGTGTGTCTGTGTGTGTGTTTGAGGGTGTGTGTGTCTGTGTGTATGTGTGAGAGAGTGTGTCTGTGTGTGTGTGAGAGAGGTCTGTGTGAGAGATTGTGTCTGTGTGTCTGCGTGTGTGTGACAATGTGTCTGTGTGTGAGAAGGACTGTGTATGTGCGTGAGAGAGAGTGTGTATGTGTGCGTGAGAGAGCGTGTCTATGTGCATGTGTATGAGAGAATGAGTGTGTCTGTGTGTAAGAGACTGTGTGAGAGTGTCTGTATGAGAGAATGCGTTAGAGAGAGTGTGCATGTCTGAGTGTGTAAGAGACGGTGTGTGAGAGTGTGTGAGTGAGAGTGTGTGTGAGAGAGAGTGTGTCTGTGTGTGTGAGAGAGAGGTCTGTGTGAGAGATTGTGTCTGTGTGTCTGCGTGTGTGTGACAATGTGTCTGTGTGTGAGAAGGACTGTGTATGTGCGTGAGAGAGAGTGTGTATGTGTGTGTGTGAGAGAGCGAGTCTATGTGCATGTGTATGACAGAATGAGTGTGTCTGTGTGTAAGAGACTGTGTGAGAGTGTCTGTATGAGAGAATGCGTTAGAGAGAGTGTGCATGTCTGAGTGTGTAAGAGACGGTGTGTGAGAGTGTGTGAGTGAGAGTGTGTGTGAGAGAGAGTGTGTCTGTGTGTGTGTGAGTGTGTGTAAGAGAGAGTGTGTGTCCACATGTGTGTATGTGAGACAGAGTGTGTCTGTGTGTGAGAGAGTGTGTCTGTGTGTGTGAGTGTGTGAGTGTGTGTCTATGTGTGTTTTTGAGAGAGAGATAATGTGCCTGTGTATGTCTGAAAGAGAGAGTGTGTCGGTGTGAGAGAGTGTGTCTTTGTGTATGTGTGAGAGAGATTGTGTCTGTGTGTGTGAGTGTTTTTGTGCGAGAGAGTACATCTGTGTATGTGTGTGTGAGAGAGACTGTGCCTGTGTGTGTATATGTGTGTGTGAGAGAGTTGTGCCCATGTGTATGTGTGTCTGAGAGTGTGTCTGTGTGTGTTTGAGGGAGCGTGTGTCTGTGTGTATGTGTGTGTGAGAGTGTGTCTGTGTGTGTTTGAGAGAGTTGTGCCTATGTGTATGCGTGTCTGAGAGTGTGTCTGTGTGTGTTTGAGCGAGCGTGTGTCTGTGTGTATGTGTGTGTGAGAGTGTGTCTGTGTGTGTTTGAGAGAGTTGTGCCTATGTGTATGTGTGTCTGTGTGTGTTTGAAGGAGTGTGTGTCTGTGTGCATATGTGTGTGTGAGAGAGAGCGTGTGTAAACTAGCCAATCTTATCAGGTGCCCATGAATATAAAATACAGCTGCTGTTTCAGGTGAATTGGTCCTTGTGTCTCCAAAGACACAAAAGCTGCTTAACTGGGAGAAAGAGAGTGCTGTTCATTCCGGTGGGGATTCATCCAGTAAACCTTCCCCACACACTAACATTCCTCTGGCAATGCAGTGATTAGTCCTGCACACAGTGCTCCAGGTACAAACCAATGTAATGTCACCATAGTCTTCCCAGAGCATGGGAAAGCTCCTCATTACAGAGGAGGGTCTGGTGAAGATTTAATCAGAGTGTCACCATGGCCCAGCTGAGGGGAGAGGTTAGGAAGGAGAGTCCTTCAGAGTAACTTCAGCTAGTGTGGTAAGCTAACTGACCAGCCAACTGAGCTAACCGACCTCACTCCAGGGGCATGCCCTGTATAACCCAATCATAGCCAGCCTGCACCTCAATAAGAGACAGGAGCAAGGCCATTCGGCCCCCACCCTAACCCAGAAGGGAGAGCACAGGAAGCTGATGAAGGAAACAAGCCCCTCCCATGTGACCTTCTGAAATGGAGCTGGAGGACGGGGCAGACCTGGCCTGCTGTTTGCTTCCCCGAGACTGGCCTGCTCCACCTTACAGTGAGAGACTGAGGGGAATCTCGAGGAGATTTCACTCCTCACTGAGAGGCTGCAACTCCAATCCAAATCAGGCCGGTTCCCTGCGAGACTCACGGAAGAAGAGAGAGAGAATCAAATTATTCTGCTATACGGAATCATCAGACAGGAGCAGGAACCAGAGAGAGTGAACGCGCACACGCGCGCGCGCGCGCGCACACACACACACACACACACACACACACACACACACACACACACACACACACACACACACACACACGAATTCAGGCTGTTTCTGGGAATTTTACCACAAGATGAGAGCTCTACACTGAGGAGAGAAAAAGGTGCAAAATGCTAGAGAGGGGGCAGCTGCACAGTCTGATCCCTCCTATCTCACTGCTTCCCACTCCCATGAGTCCTCTCATGTCTATTTCTGTGTTCCCAGCTGTCTCTCCCACATCTTTCCTTCAATTCCTATCTCTCAACATTCTTCACATCTCTGCCCTGTTGACATTTCCCTGTAGATTCCCTTCCTTCAACAATCTGCCACTTTGTCACCGCACCATGTTTTTCAGGAATGCTGAATCATTTAATCTTTTACAAAACCAACATCTTGCTGATCTCTCTTTGCAACTTTCTCTCAGCTCTGTGGGATCTTGCTATTCTTGTCTGTACATCATTCTCGCTGCATCGCAGCAGACCCCCCCCCCCGCCCCCACCATCCAACTCTCTCAGCTCTATCACTCTGCTGCTGCAACTCCTCTCTCTCACTCTGTCCTATATCTCTCCCTGGTTTTTTATTCTCTTGCTGTCTATCTGGCCTTCTCTCCATGTCTTCGCCTTCCCTTTTTCACCATGTATCTGTCTGACATTGTATTTCTCTTCCTGGGGTTTTACTCTCTCTCTCTCTCTCTCTCTCTCCCCTTTCTCTCTCTGCCTCTCTCCTGCTCTCTTTCAGTTCTTCTCTCTTTCTCTTCCTCCCTCTGTCTGCCTGTCTTTCTCTTGTTCTCTCCCTCCCTTTCACTGTCTGTCTGTTCATCTCTCTTTATCTCTTGTAGTTTCTCTTCCTCTTTCTCCCTGGACCTCTCTGCACTGTCCCAGTGACTGAGGAAGGTACATTCAGAAGAGTTTCTCTTTGTCGCTGGATGTAGTACAGTTAATGCAGGGGATCAACCTTTTCCTGGTCTCTTCTGGGTTTTACCCCAACTGTGGGGAGGGGGTGAGTGTAAGGGACATACATTACTTTTCTCATTGAGTATGAAATCAAGCAAAAGAGAAGGGGAGGGTGTTAAAAAGATAAAAAGAGACATGAAGAGAGTGGGGATGGAGAAAAGTGAGGAGAGAGAGAGGTGGGCAATGAGGGACAGGGAGACGGAGAGAGTGAGAGAAGGACAGAGTGAGACAGACAGGGAGAAGAAGAAGGACACATATGGAAGGAGAAGGACAGTGTGTGTGGCTAGAGAATGGTTGCAGAGTGGGATCTTGCTGTGTTAGTCTCTGCACCATGTCCTCCAGCCCAGGAACTGTGGGTCTACATGGGAAGGGGGAGAGTGGGAGACAAGGATGGAGTGGGACAGCCAGAGACAGGAAGAGTGTTTGATTGGGTTTTGGGGTTGGTGGAGAAAGGAGGGTCTGTTGTCAGAGAGAGAGAGAGAGAAATTGAGGGAGGGATAGCATGAGATGCAAAGTCTGAGATAGGACAGAGAATAGGTCTCCACAGAAAGGATAGCCAGTGAGGCCATTCACGGGCCAATCCTTAGGATCCTGAACAGGACCACGATCATTTAATGGGGGAGGGGGGAGAATAGGCAGAAAAGACTCCATATGTGATGCAAACTTGTAATTCAGGCACTGGGAAATTGCTGTGCACGAAAACAGCCACAGGCGAGGCAGTCAACCCAGACTCATTTACCTGTGTGAGAAAGTGCGGACTGCAGATGCTGGAAAGTCAGAGTTATAAAGTGTGGAGCTGGGGAATCACAGTGGGTCAGCCAGGAGAGTCGACGGTTCAGGCCTGACCTGCTGGGCTTTTCCAGCTCCACACTTTTCCACTCATTTCCCTCTGCCCCAGGGAGTGGGGCTCACAGCAATGTTGGGGGCAGCGAAATATTTGGTGGGGCAATTATTTGGGAGGGGATATTTGGGAGGAGAGTGAAAATGGGGGACATTGTATTTTTGAGGAGGTTCAAAATTAGGTGAGATCTTTCAGGTTTGAAATAGTGCATAACAGAAATGGAGGGTGAGAAAAAGGGGAGAGAGAGATCGAGAGAGTGAGGATTGAGAAGGGGGGTAGGAGAAAGATGGGCAGAGAGAGACAGGGAAAGAGAGAGAGTGAGAGAAAGACAGACAGAGAGAGAGACAGAAGAGCAGAGGGAGAGAGGACAGAGAGAGGGAGAGAAGGGGAAGTCAGACTGAGACAAACAGGAGGTAAAACATGGACAGACTGAAGGGGTGACACTCGTTATTCCAGTTGGTTTCCACTCTCTCTCGATGGTTTTTCACATTCCCTCTCTCCCATGCTCCTGGGTTTTGCTTCAGCCTCTCTCTCTCTCTCTCTCTCTCTCTCTCTCCCTGGTTTTGCCTCTTGGTCTGCCAAACTCTTTTCTCTCTTCCGCTCTCTCTCTGGATAGTCAGATGGTCTCTGTCTCTTGCCATGCTTGTCTCCTCAGAAGGACTCCCGAGATTCAGGCAATCAGTCTGCAGATAAACCCTGTTTTTGTTCAATTCTGGATGGTTTTCCGGCACTTTTATCGTTCCGGCCAATTAGGAAAATCCGTTACTAGTTTGAAGCATTGCCAATCATTTGGATGGCTTGTTGCTGTTAGTTTTCTTGTGTAGCAGGACCCGGTGCCTTCCTGTCTGGGCCCTCATTTGTTTGGTAGATACGTCTGTCCAGAATAACTGCTGCCTTTTACATTATCCTGCGTTTGCGCTGTGCCTGGTGTGCGGGTTTTGTGATTTGGGAGATTTCCTTGTCCCATAAACCTTGGCTGTCTATCTGTGTTTTAGCCAGGAGGTTGTGACATCTCCCCCAATTCATCCACTTGAATGGAAAGAAAAGAAGCTTATGCAATAAATTACAAACCTAATTTTATTAGCTGGTTATGCTTGTTGTAAGAGTAACCAGCTGTCTGTGCAAATGCCATTGTGTACATTGGTCAAACTGATGGTCTTATGGCTGATAAGTGATATCAAAAAATCTTGACAAAACAGAATCAGGCCGTTCGGCCCACTGAGTCCACAATGACCCTCTGAAGAGATTCCAAGTCAGACCCACTCCCTCGATGATATCCCTGAAACCCCGCATTTCCTATGGCTATTCCAGCTAGCCCGAATATCCCTTGACACAATGGGCAAATTAACATGGCCAATCTGTCGTAATGGCAACTGTGGGCAGGAAATCAATACTGGCCCAGCCAGGAACACTCAAACACTGCAAATGAATGAAACTAAAGTGATCAACCGGGGAGTTCCATCTACCTTCCAGCCCCTGGCGGTGTGTCCAGGCATTATTCACCATGATCGTACCCATCTGTCACAGCCTGCAATACTAACCACCGGTATCCCGAGATATATCATGGTGAGTGCAGTTAGGACCACAGCCGATGTGAAAAGAGCCGAATTCTTGGATAACAGGCTATAGGAATGTCATGGTAAGACCTGGTCCTTCACATTACATAAGTATGGTCCCTGTCAATGTTCCCTCTTTCTCCACAGTAAGTGGGAGGAAATCATGGTAGCCCATCCAAATACCTTTTTTTATACAACTCCGATAATTTGGACTTCATCCTAACTTTGTCACTTGAGTTAATTGGAATCCCTCGTACCAAGCCCAGGTGTCCCAACGAGAGTGTCCTGACAGCTGTTATTAACCCAGCCGTTGGGCACTCACAGTGAGAGATGTTTGTGTAGGTGTTCTCCTGGAACAAATATTTACGCTCTTTGTCACGAATCCAGAATGGGATATTCCCTTGGCTGGCCCACCTGAGTTCCTCCTGCAGCTGTTCCATCATTCTGTTACCGTAGATACTGCACAGGGTGTGGTTTTACTGCTCACCGTCATCTCTGCTTGGGCCCTGGATGATCTGGTTAATCGTTTTGGTGTGACCCTCCAGTTTGGTCTCTAAGTGATGGTTAACCTGATGTTCCACTAGTTGTCCCATGGTCTGAAGATAAGACCATAAGACAGAGGAGTGGAAGTAAGGCCATTCGGGCCATCGAGTCCACTCCACCATTCAATCATGGCGGATGGGCATTTCAACTCAACTTACCTGCATTCTCCCCTGGGTTTCCTTTATTCAGTCATTCTCAGGCTCATTAGAGAGTTGTTGGGTCAGGATCCTGAGTTTATTCTCCAAATTAGCAAAGTCAACGTACTGACCCGTAACACTCCTGCCCTGTATACCGTGGCTACATCATTCAGGACTTCTCTTTTCATTCATCTGTTAATTACTGTTCTGGGTTTTCCCTCATATTTCCCTGCCCTTCATCCCATTATCCTGTGGGCCAGTTGGGATCATAATAATTTTAATGAGGAAGGACGCCATTCTGGTTACTGTACCACTGATGCATTTATTATGATGAGTGTCAGTTGTGGTAAATGTTAGTGAACAAGGAATTCCATGTGAGTTTAATGACTAGCCCATTACAAGAGCCTGATGTGTATGGGACAAGCTGTGGGTGGATCCTTCCCTCCTGGTCTCAGCCCGTTTTTAATTTTGTTTCTGACGAATTTTCCCTGATGGGCTTCCTGAGGTATCACTGTCTGAACTCTGACCCCTTGTCCGGGCTGTGTGCTCAGTATCTCACGACCATACACCCGTTATCGGGAAAACCCGACCAATCGCCTGTGATCCCTGAGCTCCTGTAACACAATGTGGAAATCCCTAAAGTTTATTTCGTATTCAGCGATTAATTAGCAGAGGGCCCAAGCCTCCTGCGACCACACCTCCTCCCTCACCTCCATCCAAGTTCCTAAAAGAGCCTTTCACATCCATCAAAGTTTTACCTGCACACCAACCAATATCATTTATTGTATCCGTTGCTCCCGATGGGGTCTCCTTTACATTGGGGAGACTGGACGCCTCCTAGCTGAGCACTTTAGGGAACATCTCTGGGACACCCGCACCAATCAATCACACCGCCCCGTGGCCCAACGTTTCAACTACCCCTCCCACTCTGCCGAGGACATGAAGGTCCTGGGCCTCCTTCACCGCCGCACCCTGACCACCAGACGCCTGGAGGAAGAACGCCTCATCTCCTCCTCGGAACACTTCAGCCCCAGGGTATCAATGTCAACTTCCCCTTCCCCCACCTTACCCCAGTTCCAAACTTCCAGCTCAGCACTGTCCCATGACCTGTCCTACCTGCCTATCTTCTTTTCCACCTATCCACTCCACCCTCCCCCCATCCGAACACCTTCATCCCCATCCCCACTCATCTATTGTATTCTATGCTACTTTCTCCCCACCCCGACTCTCCTCTCATTTATATCTCCAACCTTCAGGCTCTCTGCCTGTATTCCTGATGAAGGGCTTTTGCCCGAAACGTCGATTTTACTGCTCCTCGGATGCTGCCTGAACTGCTGTGCTTTTCCAGCACCACTCTAATCTAGAATCTCATTACAGAGGGCATCTGAGGGGTCGAATCCCAGGTGTCCCTCCTTCTTTCTGAGACACGGGAGACAAAGGCTCGGGCCCAGTTTCTCATTGCGAAGAGAGGTGCAGGTCATATCCCTGAAAGCCCAGAAAAAGGACCCAGAGTCTCCGGGGGAAGCTGACGGGGGGAGGGGAGGGACATTCCACTGGTTGTTGTTCTGCAGTTATGTAGCGCCTCTACAGAATCTGCCTTATCCTGCCCTCGAGCAGTGAGGACGGCTGATTTCATCACATCACGGATGCCCCTCCCGAGCTGTTGGCCCTCAGTGAGAGCTGAATGGCCTGTTGGACTTAGGCACATGTCGATTAATTTAGTTTGCTCCTCACCATCCACTCTGTGTATGACAGACTGTCGGTCAATCTCATCCAAACATGTATCTGGGACGGAGACGGGATCGTTTTGGTGCTGCCCACTAGCTGGGTACCTGGAATGGTTGTATATGGAGTAAGACCATCAGCTGTTTGACACTGGGTAACCACAGGGTTCATGGAATCTGAGTTCGGCTGTGTCTCAGGGCTGGGGGCAAAAGGTGCAGTTACCAGGGAGACAGGCAGTGGGAGTCTTCATCTGTGAGCGGGTGTGGATGTGTCAGTGTGGGGCCTGTCGTTATCTCCCTGGGGAGGTAGAACCCCAAAGGCACACATTATCCCATTCTGGGAGGAGTCCTGGTTCCCTAGGGATTGTATTTGCTCCTGGCACCTCCTACTAGGGCTTGATGTGTGTTGTTCCGTGTTGCAGGTGTACAGGACCCATGCAGCTGCTTGGAGCTCATACACTGTCCTTCCAGATTGTCAATGTAACCTGAGGCTGCCTCCCCATCACCAGAGACCCTCCTTTCATTAGATTGGGCTCTTCCCAATTGTAACTGTAGTAGTCCCATGTGGGTGAGATTTTCCTGCAACGTTCTGTCCTGCTCATTGTGTCGGAGACCAAGCTCGGTCACAGCCTGTAGGTTTCCCTGGGGTGACCGGATCCCAGCTGCCTTATCCCAGCCGGGGGTCCTCCAGGCTATCGGCAGTGGAGTGAGCTTTCCAGCTTCCTTCCCCAGCTCTCTATGGGCATCTCACCACAGCTCCTGTATCAGGAATCCTTCACTGCAAGGCCAGGCTGGCTTCCTGCCAAATTCTGCAAGACTGTTTCACATTTGTACCGGCTCATGTTCGTGTTGCTTTGGCTGCTTCTGGATGATGGGACACTTAGGTATGTTCATAGAGTCATAGAGTTCTACAGCATGGAGACAGGCTCGTTGGCCCAAACTGGCCCATCCACACTAACCCCGGTTCCCTGCACTTGGCCCATATCCTTCCAATACGTTCCTCTCCATGTATTTGTCCAAGTGCATTTTAAATGTTATTAAATGGATCCTCCTCGAATACTTCCACTGGTAGTTCATTCGGTATGAGTACCACCGTCTGGGTAAAAACCTCAGGTTCCCTTTTAATCTTTCCCCTTTCACCTTAAACTGATGCCCTTTCGTCCTCGATTCCCAAACTTTGGATAAAGACTGAGTGCATTCACCGTATCCATGCCTCCCATGATCTTATACACCTCTATAAGGACATTCCTCCCGCCCCCACCCCCACCGTCAATCTCTTACACACTAAAGAAAATGTCCTAACTTGTCTCTCTACAACTGTCTAGTTGAGTTCTGGCAAAATCCTTGTAAATTTCTTCTGTCCTCTTTCCAGTTCAATAACATCCTTCCTATAGCAAGGTGGGTAAAACTGAACACAATATTCCAAGTGCGGCCTCACCAACATCCTGCACAACTACAACAGAACTTCCCAACTTCGATATTCCATGCCCTGACCGGTGAAGGACCCAGTGTGCCAAAAGCCTTCTTCACTGCCCTGTCTCCCTGAGTTCAGAGAGCCGTGCTCCTGGAATCCAAGGTCTCTCTGCTCCACTACACTCCTTCAAGCCCTACCATTCACCATGAAACCCCTTTCTTGATGTGACTTTCCAAAATACAAGATCTCGCCCTTGTCTGTATTAAACTCCATTTGCCATTTCTCAGCCCAGTTCCCCAGCTGATCAAGGTCCTGTTGCAATTGCTGAGAAGCTTCCTCACTTAATTTAGTGTAATCTGAAAACTTTCTAATTATGCCTTAAACATCCTCATCCAAATCATTGATATAGATAACAAGCAGCAATGGGCCTAGCACTGACCAGCTCAGTGGTTCAGTGGTTAGCACTGCTGCCTCACAGCACTGTGGATCTGGGTACAATTCCAACCTCACAGGATGATCTGTGTGGGTTAGATCCTGTTCGGGTTAGATTTCCTACAGTATGGAAACAGGCCATTTGGCCCAACAAGTCCACACTGACCTGCTGAAGAGTAACCCACCTTGAGCCATTCTCCTTACACAATATTTACCCTGAACGAATGCACCTAGCATTATGGACAATTTAGCCTGGCCAATTCATCTGACCTGCACATTTTTGGATTGTAGGAGGAAATCGGAGCACCCAAAGGAAACCCATGCTGACACAGGGAGAATGTGTAAACTCCACACAATCACCCGAGGCTGGGGTCGAACCCGGGTCCCTGGTGCTGTGAGGCAGCAGTGACAATAACTGAGACATCATGCAACATCAACTGAGTTTGTACATTCTCCCCGTGGCTGCGTGGGTTTCCTCTGGGTGCTCCGGTTTCCTCCCACAACCCAAAGATGTGCAGGTCAGGTAACCTGGCAATGCTCAGTTGCCTATAGTGTTCATGGATGTGTAAGTAAGTTGCATTAGTCAGGGGTAAACGTAGATTAACAGGATAGGGGAATGGGTTTGTGTGGAATAATCTTCAGAGGGCCAGTAGACTTGTTGGGCTGAAGGGCCTGTTTCCACAGAGGAGGGATTCTATGATTCTATGACTGCTGAGGCACACCACTAGTCACAGGCCTCCAGTCTGACTGTTACCCTCTGCTTCCTACCATCAAGCCAGTTGTATACCCAGTTTGTCAACGCCCCCTGGATTTCATGCGATCTAACCTTCCAGAGCAAGGTACCATGTGGAACCGTATCAAACACCTTACTGAAATCTGTAGAGTCTACATGTCTACACATCTGTAGAGTCTGCTCGTCAAACTTCCTGATCACTTCATCAAAGAACGCTAACAAATTTGTGAGGCATGGTCTCCCACGCACAAGGCTATGCTGACTACTCCCAATCAAAATCTGTATTTCCAAATGCATGTACATCTAATCTCTCAGAATCTTCTCAAGTAACTTACTGACCACACACGTTCGGCTGTCTGATTTCTTGTTCCAGCTTTTTCTTTGCAGCCCTTCTCGATTAAGGGCACAACTTTTGCTGACCTCCAATCTTTGGGACCTCACCCGTGGCTAACGATGATGCAAAAAGATCAGCCAGGGAGCCCACAATTTCTTCTCTCGCCTCTTACAGTGTTGTTGAATATGTTTGGTCAGGATCAGGAGATTTATCCATGTTCATACATTCTAATGCATTCAACACATCCTCTCCTGTGATATGGACTGTCCCCAAGAGATCATCACTAACTTCCCCAAATTCCCAAGCCTTCATGTCCTTCTCCACGCTCAAAACAGAGGAGAAATAACTCCTGCGATTCTGCACAAACATGTCCACTTTGGTCCTTGAAGGGTCCTAGTCTCTCTCTAGTTATTCTTTGTCCTTAAATATACTTCAAGAATCTCTTTGGATTCACCCAAATTTTCTCAGCCAAGGTCATCTGCCCTCCTGATTCCCTTCTTCAGTAAACTCTTGTGTCCCCTATGTATCCCCAGGGATTCCCTTGACCTCAGCTGCCTGTACCTGAGCCATGCCTGCTTTTTTTCTGGTTAAAGCCTCAATGTCTCTTGTCATCCAGGGTTCCTTATTCCTGCCAACCTTGCTCTTCACACTCACAGGAACGGACAGATCTTGAATTGTAGCTGTCCCACATTTAAAGAACTTCCACCTACCAGAGGTCCAGTTGCCTGCAAACAAACTTCTCAAACCAACCCCTGCAAGCTGCTGGCTAATTCCTTCAAAATGTGATTTGCCCCAATGTCGAATTAGCACCTGGGGAACATTCTGTCTCAATCCACAATGATTACAATATTAATAGAACTGTGATCACTGGTTCCAAGTGCTCCCACACTGTCACCTCACTCCGAACATTCTGGTTGGGTTGTTTACCTTGTTTTTAGAAATAACTGGACATCACCATCAGCATCTCAATGTGCACTTGTGAGACTTTATCACTTCCAAGAGAAGGAATGAGACCCAGAAATCCCCATTTAATCTGGCTCCCATCAAAATTCCCAGGAACAGTGCTGCCCAGGTCATCAGTGTTCCCAGCTAACTACAGAATGGCATAGAAAGGATTCAAAGTGAATCATCACTGAAACGGTTCTCATGTAAATATTCCAGATTAGTTTGAAAATGGACTTAGAACTGGAGGAAAGCTACCTCGAAGTGCGTCCATCTAATCCTCTAGAGATTGACAGCACATTGTGTTCTCTCAATGCTGTCACAGTCAAATACACAAATGACAGCCTTAAATATTAATACTTCCATCTCACTGACCTGATCTGGGACAGATGGGTCAGGGAGGGGGAGATTGCTTTGGTAGGTGTGGATCAATCAGTGAGGGGGAGTGTTGGAAAGAGGTGATCCAGGGATGGGATGATTACTGTGTTGGGCCGGAACTAGTTAAGGAGAGGCAGATTGAAGATTTGGGAGGAGATTAGTCAGGGATGGGGTGACTTATTGTTGGGTAGGGATCATTTAGGGAGGGGGAGATTTCAGTGTTGCATAGGGAGCAGTCATGGAGCGGGAGATTGCAGTGTTGGGTATGGATCAGTCAGGGAGGGGGTTATTGCAGTGTTGGGTAGGGATCAGACAGGGAGGGGGAGATTGGAGTGAAGGGTAGGGATCAGTCAGGGAGGGGGAGATTGCAGTGAAGGGTAGGGATCATTCAAGGAGGGGAGATTGCAGTGAAGGGTCGGGATCATTCAGGGAGGGGGAGATTGCAGTGTTGGGTAGGTATCAGTCAGGGAGGGGGAGATTGTAGTGAAGGGTAGGGATCAGTGAGGGAGGGGGAGATTGCACTGTTGGGTAGAGATCAGTCAGGGAGGGGGTGATTGCAGTGTTGGATAGGGATCATTCAGGGAGGGGGTGATTGCAATGGTGGGTAAGGAGCAGTCAGGAAGGGGGAGGATACAATGTTGTGTCGGGATCAGTCAGGGAAGGGGGAGATTGCAGTGTTGGGGAGGGATCCGTCAGGGAGGGGGAGATTGAAGTGTTGGGTTGGGATCAGTCAAGGAGGGGGAGGATACAATGTTGTGTCGGGATCAGTCAGGGAAGGGGGAGATTGCAGTGTTGGGTAGGGATCCGTCAGGGAGGGGGAGATTGAAGTGTTGGGTTGGGATCAGTCAGGGAGGGGGAGATTGCAGTGTTGGGTAGGGATCAGTCAGGGACGGGGAGATTGCAGTGTTGGGTAGGGATCAGTCAGTGACGGGGAGATTGCAGTGTTGGGTAGGGATCAGTCAGGGAGGGGGAGATTGCAGTGTTGGGTAGGGATCAGTCAGGGAGGGGGAGATTGAAGTGTTGGGTAGGGATCAGTCCTGGAGGGGGAGATTGCAGTGTTGGGTAAGGATCAGTTAGGGAGGGGGAGATTGCAGTGTTGGGTAGGGATCAGTCAGCGAGGGGAGATTGCAGTGTTGGGTTGGGATCAGTCAGGGAGGGGGGGTTAAGTCTTGGTTAGGGATCAGTCAGGGAGGGGAGATTGCAGTGTTGGATAATGATCAGTCAGGAAGGGGGAGGTTACAATGTTGTGACAGGATCAGTCAGGGAGGGGTGATTGTCGGCTTGGGTTGGGATCAGTCGGGGGGGAGATTGCAGTTTTGTGCAGGGATCAGTCAGGGATGGGGTGAGTGCAGTGTTGTGTAGGGATCAGTAAGGGAAGGGGAGATTGCAGGGTTGTGTAGGCATCAGATAGGGATGGGGAGATTGGAGTGTTGGGTAGGGATCAGTTAATGAGAGCGTGAGTGCAGTGTTGGGTAGGGATCAGTCAGGGAGGGGGTGATTTAAGTCTAGTTAGGGATCAGTCAGGGAGGGTGAGATTGCAGTGTTGTGTCGGCATCAGTCAGGGAGAGAGTGAGTGCAGTGTTGCGTAGGGATCAGTCAGGGAGGGGGTGATTTCAATTTTGGTTTGAGATCAGTCAGCGAGGGGGAGATTATAGTGTTGGGTAGGCATCAGTCAGGGAGGGTGAGATTGCAGTGTTGGGTAGGGATCAGTCAGGGAGGGGTGCTTGCAGTGTTGGGTAGGGATCAGACAGGGAGGGGGTGATTTCAGACTTGGGTAGGCATCAGTCAGGGAGGGGAGATTGCAGTGATGGGTAGGGATCAGTCAGAGAGGGGGAGATTACAGTGTTGGGTAGGGATCATTCAGGGAGGGGGTGAGTGCAGTGTGGGGCAGGGATCAGACAGGGAGGGGGTGAGTGCAGTGTGGGGCAGGGATCAGTCAGGATGGTGATGATTGTAGTGTTGGGTAGAGATCATTCAGGGACGGGGTGATTGCAATGTTGGTTTAGGATCAGTCAAAAAAGGGGGAGGTTACAATGTTGTGTAGCGATCAGTCAGGGAGGGGGTGATTGCAGTGTTGGGTAGGAATCAGTCAGGGAGGGGGAGATTGCAGTGTTGGGTAGTGATCAGTCAGTGAGGGGGAGATTGCAGTGTTGGGTCGGGATCAGTCAGGGAGGGGAGATTGCAGTGTTCGGTAGGGATCAGTCAGTGTCGGGGGGATTGTAGGGTTGGGTTGAGATCAGTCGTGGGGGAGATTGCAGTGTTGGGTAGGGATCAGTCAGGGAGGGGGAGATTGCAGTGTTGGGTAGGGACCAGGCAGGGACGAGGAGATTGCATTGTTGGGTAGGGATCAGGCAGGGACGAGGGGATTGCAGTGTTGGGTAGGGATCAGGCAGGGATGAGGAGATGGCAGTATTGGGTAGGGATAATTCATGGAGGGGGTGATTGCAATGTTTTGTCAGGATCAGTCAGGAAGGGGGAGGTTACAATGTTGTGTAGGGATCAGTCAGGGAGGGGAGATTGCAGTGTTGTGTAGGTGTCAGTCAGTGAGGGGGAGATTGCAGTGTTGGGTAGAGATCAGTCAGGGAGGGGGTGAGTGCAGTGTTGTGTAGGGATTAGTCAGTGAGGGGTGATCGCAATGTTGTGTAGGGATAGAGGGAAATCAGGAGGGCAAAGAGGGGACATGAGATTGCTTTGGCAAATAGGGTTAAGTAGAACCCAAAGTGTTTTTACAAATGCATAACGGACAAAAGGGTCACTAGGGGGAGAATAGGGCCCCTCAATGATCAAGACTGCCTGCACGTGGAGCTGGAGGAGATGGGGCAGATACTGAACAAGTATTTCCTGTAGAGAAGGACATGGAAGATATAAAATAGGATGATGGTTTGGGAAATAGCATTGGGAAATAGGTGATGTCATCTTCTAAAACGTCTATATTACAAAAGAGGAGATGCTGGATGTCCTGAAACGGTTAAAGGTGGATAAATCCCAAGACAAGATCAGCTGTATCCGAGAACTCTATGGGCAGATAGAGAAGTGATTGCTGGGCCTCTTACTGAGATATTTTTGTCACCAATATTCACAGGTGAGGTGCCAGAAGAATGGACATTGGCAAACGTGGTGCCACCTCTTCAGAAGGCTGGTAAGGACAAGCCAGGGAACTACAGACTGGTTCGCCTGACGTCAGTCGTGGGCACATTGAGAGACGGATACATGAGGGACAGGAACTACATGTGTTTAGAAAGGCAATGTCTAATTGGGGATAGTCAGCATTGCTTTGTACGTGGGAAATCATGGCTCAAGATATTGAGTTTTTTGAAGAAGTAACAAAAGGATTGATGAGGGCAGAGAGGTGGATGTGAGTGATATGGACTTCAGGAAGGTGTTCGAAATGTTTCCACATGGGAGATTGGAGAGCAAGGATAGATCTCATGGAATACAGGGAAAACCAGCCATTTGGATACAGAACTGGCTCAAAGGTAGAAGACAGAGGGTGGTGGTGGAGGGTGGTTTTTTCAGCCTGGAGACCTGTGACCAGTGGAGTGCCACAAGGATCGGTGCTGCGTCCACTACTTTCCATTAATGATATAAATGATTTGGATGTGAACACAGCAGGTATAGTTAGTAAGTTTGGAGATGACACCAAAATTGGAGGTGTAGTGGACAGTGAAGAATGTTACATCACATTATCATGGGCTGGTGAACTGATGGGCCCATGGGCTGAGGAGTGGGAGATGGAGCTTAATTCAGATAAATAAGAAGCGCTGAATTTTGTGAAAGCAACTCTTCGCAGGACTGATCCACTTAATGTTAATGTCACAGGGAGTGTTTCTGAACAAAGAGACCTCGGAGTGCAGGTTCATTGTTCCTTGAAAGGAGAATTGTGGGTCGATAGGATCGTGAAGAAGGTGTTTGGTATGCTTGTGTTTACTGATCAGGACATTGAGCAGAGGGGTTGGGAGGTCAGGTTGTGGCTATATAGGATATTGGATAAGCCAGTTTTGGAATATTGTGTGAAATTCTTGTCTCCTCCCTCTCGGAAGGATATTGTGTAAATTGAAAGGGCTCAGAAAAGATTTGCAAAGATGCTGCCAGGGTTGGAGGATTTGAGCTACTTGGAAAGGTTAAATGGGCTGGGCCTACTTTTCCTGCAATGTCTGAGGCTGAGGGGTAACCCATATGGAAGTTTATAAAACCATGAGAGGCATGGATATGATTAACAGACAAGGTATTTTCCCTGGGGTTGGGTAGTCGAGAACTGAAGGGCCTTGGTTCAGGATGAGTGGGGAAAAATATAAAAGGAACCTAAGGGACAACGTTTTGATGTGGGGGGTGTTGCGTGTATGGAATGACCTGCCAGATGAAGTGGTGGAGACTGGTACAATTACTGCATTTAAAAGGCATCTCGATGGGAATACGAACAGGAAGGGTTGAGAGGGATTTGGGCCAAGTGCTGGCAAATGTGATGAGATTATATTAGGATATGTGGGTGGCGTGGATGAGTTGGACCAAAGGCCCTGTTTCTGAACTGTACATCTCTATGACTGGAAATGTTTTGTACTGTCCATTTCCAGCCATACACTTCACTGTTTTCCCTGTTTACCTTGGTCAGTTCTCCTCTCAAACACATGTTAATGGCTTTGGTTGTGATTGCAGGGTGTGCTTTATGGTCACTTTAAAAATCCATCATCTCGCTGAATTCCACTACACTACAATTTCCCAGAGGATATCTCAGTGTGACATTACTCCTTCCCTCAGCATCATCACCGAACGGTCAATCTGAGATAGTCATCTCCCTGGCAGTTTGCACAATGTGTCATTCAAAGAAACACTGACACAAACATTCAAAGAGGAGTTCGGAGAACATCACTTTTGCCAATGTGACTGTCCCAGATTATACAAAGACTGAAGTCTCCCAGAATTATCACAGTGCCTTTGTATTACACAGGAATCCATTGGAATGTGTAACAGGGTTGAGCATTGAAATGCTGTTCGGCAGCCTCTAAACTGTCCTCCTGCTTGTGTTTTTGACACGTTTTACCCAGAATCTGCATTCAGACTGATTCAGCTTCATCATCTGAGGCCAAATGCTTTCTCTGTAATGCCTTTGTTATCCATTACTGTCAGGGTTACCCATCCTGCACTCCCTGATACCCCTCAAGGAGGTGTACAATAGAATATTCATGTTCCACCTTTTGTTCACCCTGTCACCACTAAATCTCATTTATCTCTGTGCCACAGTCCATCCACCTTATTGCAGAGACTTTATCCAGTCCAAAAAAGAACATTACGATGGACTCTTTCCACAATTTCTTGTCACAGTCCAATTCACTGATGTACAGTTTCAATTAAACTCTGTCTCTTCCTGTTCCTTTCTGCTTGTCTTCAGCTACATTGCCATTTCTCTTTGGACTTGGAAAGCTCCTTTCACCTGAATCCTCTGCATCCTCTCTGTCAGCTGAAAGTCTTGCCCATAAGCTTACCGACATGATTGGCCAGGACACTGCTCCCAGGGGTGGGGTAGTCCAGAACTGAAGGGCCTAGGTTCAGGATGAGAGGGGAAAGATATAAAAGGAACCTAAGGGACAACTCCCAGCAGTGATGTGTTTAATTCACTCATTGGATGTTGCTGTCTCTGGCTGGCCAGCATCGCATGCCCACCCCGTGCTGCCTTTGAGCTGAGTGCCTTGCTGGATCATTACAGAGATCAGTTTAGAGTCAACCCCATCGCTCTGGGTCTGGATCATGTGTAGGCCAGACCCGCTGTCTATAACAGATTTTCTTCCTGAAAGGATATTAAGCAGTTAGATGGGTTATACTGGACACTGGCATTAACATCTGGATGAACAGTCGGGTGAGAATAGCACGAGGCCATCACCTGTCCCACTCGTAGCTCACCCGTCACTGAGTACTGATCCCCGTGCACCATGAATCAAACCCCTTTCATCATGACCATTGTGTGATCCTGATACCTTCCTGCACTCTGGTGATCACTCAGTCTCTCTCCATGTGGTATCCCTCACTGTGTGGGTCTAATTGCTGCCTCTGTCAGTGTCTCTCACACTTGCAGCTACTCCAGATCCTGAGCCAATGGAATTCCCCATTCCAGAGAGACACAGCAGCACAGGCCAGGGATGGAGACTGGGATTTTCCAGATCCTTCATGTGTAAACCTCACTGCATCAGTCTAACTTCCCATTCTGTCTAATTATCTGTCACCTGTAGGTAATCAGGATGTTCTATCTCAGCCGAATTCCTAACTCCTGTCTCGTCCTTTACCGCATCAAAGACGCTTGGTCAGACAGAGAGAGATGGAGAGGGAGGTCTGGAGCCTTCAGTAAATCCTGCAGCCGGTAAGATCACTCACAGTAAACAGCACAAAGGGGCTTAGTGGCCTTCTGTATTCAGACCCGGAAGACAGGACATGGACAAAGAGCTGGGTAAGGAACAGCTACATTCTAGGTTTCATTCCCACCATCTTGGAAGGGTCCTGTTCTCACCTCTGCTGTACTGGTCCTCCCTGAGACATCTCTCTCTCTCTCAGACACTCTGTCTCTTTTTCTCGATCCCCTCTCTCACTCCCTCACTATCTATCTCTCACCCTCTCACTCTCATTCTCTCTCTCAGCCCCCCTCTCACTTTCTCTTTCTATCTCTTTTCCCCTCACACACACTCTCTCTCTCACCCACTCATTCACTCTTCACCTCATCCCTCTCTTTCACCTGACTCTCTCTCTCTCGACCCTCGCGTGCCTCTCACTCATGTCCCTCTCTCTCTAGCTCACCTTGTATCTTTCCCTATCTCGCTCTCCCTCTCTTTCTATCTTTCTCTCTCTCTTTCTCTCTCTTGTCCCCTTATCGCACACTCTCTCTCGATCTCTCAGACTCTCTCTCATTTCCGTCCCCTCACTCACTCACTCACACTTGCACCTCTCTCTGTCTGTCTCTCGCTCACCCACTCTTGCCCGTCTCTCTTTCTCGCACCTCGCTCTCCCCATCTCTCACTCTTCACTGTCTCTCTCCACTCTCTCTCATTTTCTCCCCCATCTCCACCCCCTCTCTGCCCCCTTTCTCCCCCCACACTCTCTCCCCACTCACCCTCCCCCACGCTCTCACCCCTCTCTCTCCCCCTCCCCTAACTCTCCCCCTATCGATCCACTCTCTCGAACCCCCTCTCTCAGCCCTCTTCTCTCGACCCCCTCACTGTCCCCCCTCTCTCGACACACCTCTCACCACCACTCCCTTCGAAAGCCCTCACTCGACTACCCACTGTCGACCCCCTCTCTCGACCCCTCCACTCGACCCCTTTCTGTCCCGTTCTCCCTCTCTAATCCATCTCTCTCTAACCCCTCTCTCTCCCCTTTCTTTCCCCTTCTCTTTCCCCTTTTCTCTCCCCTTCTCTCCACTATCTCTCCCTGTACCTCTCCCCTATCTCTCCCCAATCTCTCCCCCAACCTCTCCCCCTTATCTCGCCCCTTATCCTTCCCTCTCTCTCTGCCCCTCTCTCTTCCCGCACTCTTTCTTCCCCCTCTCTTTCTTTCCACCACCTCTCTCTCCCCCACCTCTCTATCTCCCTCACCTCTCTCTCACACCACCTCTCTCTCCCCTCTCTCTCCCCTCTCTCTCCCAATCCCTCTTTCCCCCTCACTCTCTCTCCCTCACTCTCTCCCACTCCCCCTGTCCCCCTCTCTCGCCCCCTTCTCTCTCCACCTTCTCTCTTTATCCTTCTCAATACTCCCCTCTCTCTACCCCTGTCTCTCTACCCCCCGTCTCTCTCTCCTTTCTCTCTCCACTCTCTCTCCCCTCTCCATCTTCCCTCTCACCTCTCTCCGTCTCTTATATCTCCATCTCCCCCCTCTCTTCCCCACTCTTTTCCTCCGCTGCTGTCTTCCCACTCTGTCCCCCCCCCTTTCTGCCACCCCTCTCTCCCCACGCTCTGTCTCTTGCTCCCCCCTCACTCTCGCCCTCTCTCTCTCCCTCTCTCTTTTCCCATCTCTTGCCTCCTCTCTTGCCTCACTCTCACCTTTTGGTTTCTCCCCCCCTCTCTCCCCCTCTCTCCCCCACTCTCTCCCCACTCCTTGTCTCTCCCCTTCCCTCTCTCCCCCTCCCTCTCTCCCCCACCCTCTCTCCCCTTCCTGTCTCCCCCTCTCTCGCCCCCTCTTTTGACCCCCTCACTGTCACCTCACTCCCCCTCCCCCTCTCACTCCCTCCCTCTCTCTCTCCCCCACTCTTTACCCCCTCTCTCCCCCTCTCCCCACACTCTCTACACCCTCTCTCCCCCCACTCAATCCCCCCACTCACTCCCCCACTCTATCTCCCCCCTCTCTCTCCCCCTCTCTCACCTCTCTTTCTCCCCCTCTCCCTACCCTCTCTCTGTCACACCCTCTCTGTCTCCCCTCTCGCTCGTCACCCTCTCACGCCACTCGCTTCTCGCTCGCTCTCCCCCTCTCTCTTCCCCTCTTTTTCTCCCTCTCTCTCTGCCCGTTTCACTCAACCCTCTCTCTCCCTCTACCTTGCCTCCTCTCTCTCTCCTCTCTCTCTCCCCGCTCTCTCCCCCCCTCTCTGTCTCCCCATCTCTCACTCCCCTTCTCCCCCTCTCTCTCCATCCCTCTCTCCCCCTCCTCTCTCCCCTCTCTCCCCCTCCTCTCTCTCCGCCCTCTCCCTTGACCCCTCTCCGTTGGCCCTACTCCCCTCTTTCGCCCTCCTTCTCTCTGCCCTTCCCTCTCTTCCCCTCTATCTCTTTCCTCCTCTCTCTTCCCCTCTCTCTCTTTCCCCGACCTCTCTCACCCACACCTCTCTCTCACTCACCTCTCTCTCTCCCCCACCTCTCTCTCTCGCCTACATCTCTCTCTCCCCCACCATTGTCTCTCCCCCCGCTTCTCTCTCTCTCCCACCTCTCTCTCTCCCCTCTCTCGCCCCCCTCCCTCGTCCCCTCTCTCTCCCCCTCTCTCTCTCCCCTCTCTCTCACCTGTCTCTCACCTCACTCCCCCTCCTCCTCTCTCTCTCCCCTTTCTCTCTCCCTCTGTCTCTCTCTCTCTACCCACTCACTCTCCCTTACTCGCGCTCCCCCACTCTCTCCAACCTCCCTCTCTCCCCCTCCCTCTCTCCCCTTCTCTCTCTCCCACTCCCTCTGTCCCCCTCTCTCGCCCTGTCTCTCACCCCACTTCTCTCCCCCTCTCTTTTTATCCTTTTCACTACTCCACTTCTCTACCCCTGTCTCTCAACCCTTTCTCTCTCTCTGTCTCTCCCCTCTATATCTCCCCTCTCCATCTTCTCTCTCCTATTCTTTGTCCCCCCTCTCTTCATCTCCCTCCTCTCTCCCCAATCTCTCCAACGCTCTCTGACTTTCCCCTCTTTCGAACCTCTCTCATCCCTCTCTCGTCACCTCTTCCCCCTCTCTCCCCTCTCGCACCTCTCCCTCCTCTCTCTCACCCTCTCTCTCCCCCTCACTAATTCCCCTCCCTCTCCCCCTGTCTCTTTCCCCCTCTCTCGCCCCAATCTCTCACCCCACTCTCTCCCCTTCTCGCTCTCCACCCTCTCTCTCTCCCCCTCTTTCTCTCCCCCCTCTCTGTCCCCCCCCCTCTCTCTCTCCCCTCTGTCTACCGTCTCTCTCTCTCACCCTCTCTCTCTCACCCCCACTCCCTCCCCACTCCCTTTCTCTCCCTCTCTTTCTCCTCTCTCTCTCCCCCTCACTTCCCCTCGTTCTCTCCCCTCCCTTCTCTCCCCTCCCTCTCTCCCTCACTCACACCCGTCTCTCGAGCCCCTCTCTCTGCCCTTCCCTCTCTCCCCTCACTATGTCTCCTCACTCTTCCTTCCCCTCTCATCCCCTCTCACTCGCTCTCCCCGCACTTCACCCTCTCTCTCTACCCCCTCTCTCTATACCCCCTCACTCTCTCTACCCCCTCTCTTCACTAATTCTCTCCCCACTCTGCCACCGAACCTTCTCCCCTCTCTCTCCCTCTCTCACTCCCTCCTTCTCTCACCATCTCACTCTGCCCCACTCTATCCACCACTCTCCCTCACTCTCTACCCCTTCTCCCACACTCTCTCCCCACACACTCTTCCTCCACTCACTCCCCCATTCTCTCCTCCAGTCTCTACCCTACTCTCTCACCCATCTCTCCACCTCTCTCTCCCCCTCTCTCTCTCGCCCCTTCTCTCTCCCCCACTCTGTCGCGCCACCCTCTCTCACCCACCAATCTAGCCCCCACGCTCTCACCCCCACTCTCTCGTCCGGTCTCATTCTCCCCACCTCTCTCTCCCCCTCCCCCCCTCTCCCCCCCACCACACTCTCTCTCTCTCCCTCTATCTCTCCCACCTCTCTCCCCGTACTCTCTCCCGCTCTATCTTCCCCCTTTCTCGCCACACTCTCTCTCTTTCTGCCCACTCTCCCCCTCTCTCCCCACTCCCTCTCCCCCCTCTTTATCCCACCCTCTCTCCCCCTCTCTCTCCCCCTCCCTCGCCCGCTTTCTCATCCCTGTCTCTCCCCTCTCACTCGCCACCCTCTCTACCCTTCTCTCTCTCCCCGCTCTCTCTAAAGCTCTCTCTCGCATTCTCTCTCTCCCCCCTCGCCCCTCTCTCTCTCCCCCTTTCTCACCCCCTCTTGCCCCCCTCTCGCCCGCCTCTCTCGCCTCCTTTTGCACTCCCACTCTCCCCTCTCTCTTCCTCTCCCTCTCACTCACCCCATCTCTCTCCCCATCTCTCTCCCCTCTCTCTCCCCGCACTCTCTCCCCCTTTCTGCCACCTCTCTAACCCGCTCCCTCGCTCCCTCCCCCTCTCTCTCCCTCCGTCTCTCCCCCTCCCCATCGCTTACCCCCTCTCTCTCCACCTCTCTCCCCTCCGACTCTCCCCTCTCTGTCCCCCACGCTCGCCCCTCTAACCCCTCTCTCCTCTCCTCATCTGTCCCCCTCCCTCTCCCCTCTCTCTACCCCACTCTCTCATCCACTGTCTCTATCAGATCTCTCTCTACCCCCGCTCACCATCTCTCTCTCCCCCTCAAACTCTCTCTCCCCCTGCTCTTCACTAACTCTGTCGCCTAAATCTCTCGCCTCTCTCTCTCCGTCTCTCACTCCCTACCTCTCTCACCCTCTCACTCTCCCCTCTCTCTCCCCTCTCTCTCCCACACTCTCACCCTCTTTCTTTCCCCCCTCTCCATCTCCCTCGCCCCCTTCCTCTCCTTCCAACTCTCTCTCCCCGTCTCTCCCCCCTCTCCCCGTCTCTCTTCCCTTCTCTCTCCCCCTCCCTCTCCCCTCTCTCTCTCAGCCTCTAACTCCCCCACTCTCTTTCCTCACTCTCTTCCCCCACTCTCACCCCCATCTCTCTCCCCTCTCTCTCAACTCGCTCTCACCCCCTCTCTGTCGGCCTCTCTCCCCCTCCCTCGCACCTTCCTCTCCCTCCCCCACTCTCTCCCCATCTCTCTCCCCTCTCTCTCCCCCCACTCTCATCCACTTTCTGTCCCCCCTCTCTCACCCTCCCTCGCACGTTCCTCTACCTTCCCCCCTCTCTCCCTGTCTTTCCATCGCCCTCTCCCATCTCTCTTTCCCCCTCTCTCTCCCCCCACTCTCTCCCCCTCTCTCTCCCCCACTGTCTGCCCCCTCTCTCACACCCCCGGCTCTCTCACACCCGTTCTTTCATCACCCTCCCTCCCATCTCTCTCCCTCTCTCTCTCCCCCCTCATCTCTCCCCCTCTCTCTCCCTCTCTTCCCATTTTCTCCCCTCTCTCTCTCTGCCCCCTCTGTCTCCCCCCTCTCTCCCCCTCTCACCCCCCTCTCTCAGCCCCCACTCTCGCTCCCTCTCTCGCCCCCTCTCTCTCCCCCTCTCTCCCTCTGTCTCTCCTGCCTCTCTCCGTCATTCTACCCGTCTCTCTCCCCCCTCTCCCCCTCTCTCTCCCCCCTCTCTCTCCCCCTCTCTTCCCCCCTACTTTCTCCCCCACTCTCTGCCCCCTCTCTCTAACACCCCGCTCTCTTACCACCACTCCTTCAGTCCCTCTCTCTCACCTCCCTCTCTCCCCTCTCTCACCCTCTCTTTCTCTCTCTCGCCCTGTCTCTCCCACACTATCGCTCCCCCTCTCTCTCCCTCTCACTCTCCCGCACTCTCTTCCTCCTTTCTCTCCATGCACTCTCTCTCTCTGCCCCCTATCTCTCCTGTCTTTCTCCCCTCTCTCTCCCTGCTATCCCTTCCCCACTTTTTCTCCACACTCTCTCTCACTGTCCCCTGTCTCTCCCCCTCTCACCCTCTGTCTCGCCCCCTCTCTCGCCACCCTCTCCCACCCCCTCTCTCTCCCCTCTCTCTACCCTTCTCTCTTGCATCCTCTCACTCCCCTCTCTCTCCCCTCTCTCTCATCCCCCTCATCCCCCCTCGCCCGCCTCTCTCACTCCCTCTCGTGCCCCCCTCTCCCCTTTCTCTCCCTCTCACTCTCGCCATCTCTTTCCCCATCACTCTCCCCATCTCTCTCCCCATCTCTCTCCCCCCTCTCTCCCCACACTCTCTTGCCACTCTCTCACCCCCTTTCTGTCCCCCCTCCACCTCCTTCGCCGTATTCGTCTCCCTCCCCCTGTCTCTCTCCCCTGTCTCTCCCCCCTCTCTCCCCTCTCTTTCCCTCTCTCTCTCCACCTCTCTCTCCCCCTCTCCCCCTCTCTGCCTCCCTCTCTCTCATTCCCCGCGCTCTCACCTCCGCTCTCTCACCCCCGCTCTCGCGCCCACTCTCCCCCTCTCTCTCCCCCACTCTCTGCCCCCCTCTCTCTCATTCCCCGCTCTCTCGCCCCCGCTCGCTCACCCCCGCTCTCTCGCCCCCTCTCTCCCCTGTCTCACTCTTACCCTCTCTCTCCCCCTTTATCTCTGCCCTCTCTCTCCCTCTCACTCTCCCGCTCACTCTTCCCCCTTTCTCTCCACACTCTCTCTCTCAGCCCCCTCTCTCTCCACCTCCCTATCCCCTCCCTCTCCCCCTCTCTACTCCTCTCTCTCGCACTCTCACTCTCTCCCTCTCTCTCCCGCTCTTTCTCCCCTCTCTCTCACCCCATCTCGCCCCCTTGCCCGCTTTTCACGCTCCCTCTCATGCGCCCTTTCTCCCCTCTCTCCCTCTCACTCTCCCCATCTCTTTCCCCATCTCTCTCCCCATCTCTCTCCCCTCTCTCCGCGCGCTCTGTCCCCCCTCTCTCACCCCCTTTCTATCCCTCTCTCTCCACCTCCCTCGCCCCTTCCTCTCCCTCCCCATCTGTCTCCCGTCTCTCCCCGTCACTCTCCCCGTCTGTCACCCCTCTCCCCCTCTCTCTCCCCTTCTCTCTCCACGTCTCTCTCTCCCACCCTCTCTCTTCCCTCTCTCTCTCCTTCTCTCTCTCACCCCCATCACACATCCCCACACTCTCCCCATCTCTCTTCCCCCACTTTCTCCCCCCGCTCACTGCCCCCTCTCTCCAGCCCTCTCTCCCCTCTCTCCCCCTCCCTCTCTCTCCCTCTGTCTCTCCCACCCACTCCCTCCCCTCTCTCTCTCCCTCTCTCCACCCTCACTCACCCCCACACTCTCCCCATCTTTCTTCCCCCACTTTCTCACCCGGCTCTCTGCCCCCTCTCTCCCGCCCTCTCTCATTCTCTCCTCCCCCCCTCCCTCTCCCTGTCTCTCTTCTCTCTCTCTGTCTCTCTCTACCGCCTTTCTCTCTTCCCTCTCTCTCTCTCTCCCTCCCCTCCTCTCTCCCCTTCTCGCTAACGTCTCTCTCAGCCCCTCTCTCGCACCCCCTCTCTCTACCCCTCACTCTCTCTCCCCTCTCTTTTCACTAACTCTCTCCCCCCACTCTGTCACCTAACTCTCTCCCCTCTCTCTCACTCACTCCCTCCCTAACCCTCTCCCTCCACCACTCTCTCCCCACTCTCTCCCTCTCTCTCCCTCCACTCTCTGTCCCGCTCCCTCTTCCCCCTCCCTCTGTCCGCCTCTCTCTCCTCTCTCTCCCCCACTCTTCCCTCTCTCTCCCCCACTCTCCCCCACTCTCCCTCTCCCCCTCCCTCTTCCCTCTCTCTACCCCACTCTCTCACCTCCTCTCTCTATCCCGTCTCTCTCTGCCCTGCTCACCCTCTCTCTCCCCTCTCTATCTCCCCCCTTCTCTCTCTCTCTCGATTCTCTGGCCACCTCCCTCTGTTCCCCCTCTCTCCTTTTCTCTCCCCCCGACTCTCCCCTCTCTCTCCCCCACTCTCCCCCCTCTAACACCTCTCTCCCCTCCCCCTCACTCCACCCTCCCTCTCCTCCTCTCTCCCTCCCCCACTCTCACCCCCACTCTCTCCCCACACTGTTTCTCCCCACTCTCTCTCCCCACTCTCTCCCTCACTCTCTCCCCACACTCTGTCTCCCCTCCTTCTCTCCCCCTCTCTCTCCCCCCTCTCTCTCCCTCCATTCTCTGTCCCCCTCCCTCTTCCCCTCTCTCTGTCCGCCTCTCTCTCCTCTCTCTCCCCCAACTCTCCACTGTCTCTCCCCCACTCTCACTCTCTCTCCGTCTGCCCTCCCTCTCCCCTCTCTCTACCCCACTCTCTCACCTCCTCTCTCTATCCCATCTCTCTCTACCCCGCTCACCCTATTTCTCTACCCCTCAAACTCTCTCCCCCTCTCGCTCTTCACGAACTCTGTCACCTAAATCTCTCCCTTCTCTCTCCCTCTCTCACTCCCTCCCTCTGCTCTCCCCTCTCTCTCCCTGAGCTCTCTTCCCCTCTCTCACCCCCTTTCTGTCCCCCTCTCTCCACCTCCCTCACCCCTTCCTCTTTCCCCCTCTCTCTCCCCGTCTCTCCCCGTCCCCGTCGCTCTCCCCATCGCTCTCCCCGTCACTCCCGCCCTCTCTCTCTCCCTCTGTCTCCCCCCTCTCCCCCACTCTCTTCCCCAACTCTCTCCCCTGTCTCTCCCCTCGCTCTCACCCCCTTTCTGTCCCCTCCTCCCCCTTCCTCGCACCTTCCTCTCCCTCCCCTTCTCTTGCCCCGTCTCTACCCCCTCTCTCGCCGTCGCTCTCCCCGTCTCTCGCCCCCTCTCTCTCCCTGCATCTCCCCCTCTCTCTCTCCCCTCTCTTTTCCCACTCTCTCTTCCCACACTCTCTCCCCCTCTTTCTCCCCTCTCTCTCCCCCCACTATGAACCTCTTTCTGTCCCCCCTCTCTCACCCTACCTCGCACTTTCCTCTTCCTCCCTCTCTCTCGCCACGCCAGTCTCCCCTTCACACTCTCCTCTCTCTCTCCCCACTCTTTCCCCATCTCTCTCCCCTCTCTTTACCCCCGCTCTCAACCTCTTTCTGTCCCCCTCTCTCACCCTCCCTCGCACCTTCCTCTCCCTCCCCCTCTCTCTCCCCGTCTCTCCCCCTCTCCCTGTCACTCTCCTCATCTCTCGACCCCTTTCTCTCCCCCTTCCTCTCCCCCTCCCTCTTCCCCTCTCCCCCTCTCCCCCTCTCTCCCCCTCTCTCTCCCCCTCTCTCTTCCCCCAATATCTCCCCCTCTCTCTTGCACTCAACGTCTCTCTTCCCCCTCCCTATCTCTCTCTCTCTGCTGCCTCTCTCTCTTCCCCCTCTCTCCACACCCCTATCACCCCTCTAACCCCTCTCACCCCTCTCCCCTCCTCTCTCGCCTTCTCTCTACTGCCTCTCTCACCCCCTCTCTATACACCTCTCTCTTTCACCCACTCTCTCTCTCTACACCTCACTCTCTCTCCCCCCTCTCTTCACTAAATCTCCCCCCACTCTGTCAACTAAATCTCTCCCCTCTCTCTCACTCCCTCCCTCCCTAACCCTCTCCCTCCCCCACTCTCTCCCTCACTCTCTCTCTCTGCACTCTCTCTCCCCACTCTCTCTCCGCACACTCTCCCCCACTCAGTCCCCACACTCTCTCTACCCCTCCCTCTCTGTCCCCCACTCTCCCCCTCTCTCCGCCTCCCATTCTCTCTCCCTCCCTCTCCCCTCTCTCTCTACCCTGCTCACCCCCTCTCTCGACCCCCAATCTTTCTCTCTCCCTTTCTCTCTTCACTAACTGTCTCTCCCACTCTGTCACCTAAATCTCTCCCTCTCTCTCCCTCTCTCACTCCCTGCCTCTCATGCTCTCACTCTCTCCTCCCTCTCCCCACTCTCTTTCCCCACTCTCTTTCCCCACTCTCACATCATCTCTCTCCCCTCTCTCTCTCCCCTCTCTCTCCACCCCTCTCACCCTCCCTCTCTCACTATCCCACTCTCCCCCCTCTCTTTCCCACTCTTTCTCCACTGTCTCCCCCAATCTCACTCCACCTCTTCTCTCCCCCTTTCTCTGCCCCCTTCTTTCTCCACACCCCCTGTCTTTCCCCATTTCTCAACCCCCACTCTCCCCCTCTCTCTCTCCCCCCTCTCTCACAACCTCTCTCTCACACACTCTCTCTCCCCCCTCACACTCTCCCCCCTCACCCCCTCTCTCGCCTCTCCTTCTCACCTCTCTCTATCACCCTTTCTCTCTCCTCCCAATCTCTCTCCTCTCTCTCCCCACCTCTCTTGTCCTTCTCTCTCGCCACTCTCTCACACCCCCTCTCTCTCCTCCAGTCTCTCCCCCACTCTCTCTCCTCCACACTCTCTCCCCCTCTCTCTCCAGCCTCTCTCTCCCTTCTCTCTCCCCCCTCTCCGCCTCTTTCCCCAACTCTCTCTCTTCCCCTCTCTCCCCCTCTCTCTCGCCCCCTCTCGCACCCTCTCTCGCCACCACTCTCGCCCCCTCTCTTGCCCCCCACTCTTGCCCCCACTCTCGCCCCCTCCCTCGCCCGCTTCTCACCCCCTCTCTCGCCCCCACTCTCGCCCCCCACTCGTCTCCACTCTCTCCACTCTCTCTCACCCCCCTCTCTCACACCATCTCTCACACCATCTCTTTCCCCCCTCTCTCATGCCCCTCCCCCTCCCACTCTCCGACCTCTCTCGCCCCCTCTCTATCTCTCTCTCCCCTCTCTCTCTCTTCCACTCTCTCTACCCCCCTCTGTCTCTCTCCCCCTCGCTCTATACCCCTGTTTCTCTACCCTTTCTCTCTCTCCCCTCTCTTTCCACTCCTCTCTTTCTCCCCTCTCTCCATCTCCCCTCTTTTCACCCCACTCTCTCTTGTCTCTCTCTCTCCTTCCCCTCTCTTTCTCCCTCACCTCTCTCCCTCCCCTCTCTCTCTCCCCCCTTCTCTTACCCTGCTCTCTTACCCCAATCACTTACGCAAGTCTCTCTCCCTTCTCTCCCAACGCACTCTCACCCCCACTCTCCCCATCCACTCTCCACCCCAACTCTACCCATCCACTGTCCCTCCCCCACTATTTCCCCCCACTCTCTCCACACCACACTCTCCCACCCACTCTCTCTCCCCCACTCTCTCTCCTCACTCTCTCCCCCTCACTCTCTGCCCCCTCTCTCTCCTCTCACTCTCCCTCCTCTCTCTCGACCCTTCTCTCTCCCCCTCTCTTCCCCATCTCTGTTCACCCTCTCCCACCCCTCTCTGCCCCCACTCTCTACCCCCACACTCTCCCCCTCCCTCTCTCCCCCTCTTTCATTCCCCCTCTCTCCCCTCTCTCTACCCACTCTCTCCCCCTCTACCCCCTCTCTTCCCACCTCTCTCGCCTCTCTCTCTCTCAACCCCTCTTTCTCCTCACTCTCTCCCCTCTCTAACCCTCTCTCTTCCCACCACCTTTGCCCCTCTTTCTCATCTCACTCTCTCACCCCCTCTCTCTCCCCCCACACTCCCCTCTCTCTCTCCCCACACTGTCCCCCACTCTCTCTGCCCACTCTCTCCCCCTCTCTCTTGCACTCTCTCTTGCCCTCTCTCTTCCCCTCCCGTTCTCTCTCCCGCCTCTCTCTCCCCCTCTCTATCCCCTCTCCCCCCCCTCTTTTCCCAACACTCTCTCTATCCCCTCTCTGCCCCTCCCCCCCTCTCCCCACTGTCCGCCCTCTCTCTCGCCCCCATCTCACAACCATCTCTCGTCCCCTGTCTCGCACTCCTGTCTCGCCCCTGCTCTCTCTCCCCCTCTTTCGCCCCACCCTCGCCCCCCTCTCGCCCCCCAATCTTGCCCACCCCCCACTCTTGCCCCCACTCTTGCCCCCACTCTCGCCCCCCCATCGTCTCCACTCCTGCCCCTCTCTCTCCCCCTCTCTCTCCCCTTCTCTCTCCCCTCTCTCTACCCCTCTCTATCCCCCTCTCTCCAGCCCTCTCCCCTTCTCTCTCCCCCATTTCTTCACCTCTCTCTCCCCAGTCTCTCGACTCTGCTCTCTCTTCCCCCTCTCTTTACCTCCCTCTGTCTCTCTCCCCTCTCTCTCTACCCTCTCTTCCGATCCCTCTCCCCTCTCCAACTGCCCTCTTCATCTCCCCTCTCCCAGTCTCCACTCTCTTCCCTTCTCCCCCTCCCCTGTCACCCCCTCTCTCCCCCACTTTCTCCCCATTCTCTCTCTGTCCCCGCGCTCTCTCCCCTCTCTCTCACCCCTCTCTCACCCCCCTCTCCCCCCTCTCTCCCCTCACTCCCTCCCCTCTCTCGACCCCTCTCTTGCCCCCCTCTCTCGCCCACCTTCCTCGATCCCTCCCTCTGCCAACTCTCCCAGCCCCCTCTCCCTGCTGCTCTCTCTCTCCCCCTCTCTCTCTCTCCCCCTCACCCTGTCCAGCTCACTCTCCCCCCTCTCTCCCCGCTCCCCCTCTCGCTCCCTCGGCCCTCCTTCTCCCCCGCTCTCCCACTAGCTCTCTAACCCCTCTCTCACTTCCCCTTCTCTCTCCGCTCTCTCTCTCCTTGCCTCGCTCTCTATCCTATCTCTACTCCTCCCCCTCCCTTTCCTCCTCACTTACTCTCTCTACCCCTCACTCTCTCCCCTAACTCTCTCTTCACTAACTCTCTCCCCCAACTCTGTCACAGAACTCTCTCCCATCTCTCTCTCCCTCTCTCACCCCTTCCCTCTCTCAATCACTCCCTCACTCACCCTCTCACTCTCCCCATCTCTCCCTCCCCCGTCTCGCCCTCTCATCTCCCCCGCTCTCACCCCCACTCTCTCCCCTCCTCTCTCTCCCCCCTCTCTCCCCTCCTCTCTCCCCTCCTCTCTCTACCCTCCTCTCTCTCACCCCTCTCACCCCCTCTCCTCCTCTGTCTCCCCTCTCACTCGCTCCCACCTTTCTTTTCCCTCCTCTCTCTCCCCTCGTCGCTACTCCCCCACCGTCTGTCTCCCCCCTCTCTCCACCACTGTCTCCCCCGTCTCTCTCCTCTCTCTTGCCCCCCTCTCTGTGTCCCTCTCTCTCTCTGTGCCCCACACACACTGTCCCCTAACTCTGTCCCCCTCGCACTGTCCCCGCGCTCTCTGTCCCTCCTGTCTCTCTGTAACCCCTCTCTCTGACCCCTCTATTTGACCCCTCCTCTCTAACACCCCTCCTCTTCTCCCCCTCCTCTCTGTCCCCCCTCCTCTTTGACCACCTCTCTCTCTGTTCCCCTCTCTCTGTCCCCCCTCTCTGTGCCCCCTTTTGTCTATTCCCCTCTCTCTGTCCCCCTCTCTCTCCTTTCCACTCTGTCTTCCCCCCTCTGTCGCCCCCTCTCTCCATTCCCCTCTCTCTGTCCCCCCTCTATCTGCCCCCCTCCTCTTTGTTCCCCCTCTCTCTGAACCCTCCTCTCCCTCTGTCCCCATCTCTCTGTCCACCCCTCTCTGTCCCCCCACTCACTGTCCCACTCTATGTCCACCTTCTCTCTTCCCCCTCTTTTTACCCCCCTCCTCTCCCCATCTCTCCCCTCTCTGTCTCCCCCCACTCTCTTGCCCCCTCTCTCTGCCCCTTCTCTCTCTGACCGCCCCTCTCTCTGTCACCCAATTTCTCTCTCCTCTCTCAGACCCTCCATCTCTCTGTCCCCTTCTCTCAATGCCCCCTCTCTCTCCGTTGCCCTCGCTCTGTCTCCCTCTCTCTGTCCCCCACACTCTGTCCCCCACCTCTCTGTCACCCTCTCTCTGTCCTCCCTCTCTCTGTCTCCCCTCTCTCCGTTCCCCTCTCTCTCTGTCCCCCCTCTCTGTCCCCTCTGTCTCATCGTTCCCCTCTTTCTGTCCCCTCTCTCTCTGTCCTCCCTCTCTGTCCCCCCTCTCTCTCCGTTCCCCTCTCTCTGTCCCACTATCTCTGTCCCCCCTCTCTCTCGATTCCCCTCTCTCTGTTCTCTCTCTGTCAACACCCTTTCCGCTCCCGTCACCCCTCTCTCTCCGTTCCCCTCTCTCTGTCCCCCCTCTCTCTATCCCCTCTCTCTCTGTCCCCCCCTCTCTGTCAACCCTCTCTCTTCGTTCCCCTCTCTCTGTCCCCATCTCTCTGTCAAGGTCTCTCTGTCCCCCCTCTCTCTGACCCAATTTCTCTGTCCCCCTCTCTCTGTCCCCCCCCTCTGTCGCCCAAATGTCTGTGCCCCCCTTCCTCTGTCCCCATCTCTCTCTGTCCCTCTCTCTGACCCTCCTCTCTCCATCCCTCCCCTTTATGTCCCCCCTCTCTATCCCACTCTCTCTGTCCCTTCTCTCTGTTCCTCCTCTCTCTGTCCGCCCTCCCTCTTTCCCCCCCTCTCTGTCCCCGTCTCTCAGTTCCCCCCTCAGTCGCCTCTCTCTCTGTCCCCACTCTCAATCCCCCCTCTGCACCCGCTCTCTCTGTCCCTCCTCTCTCTGTTCGCCCTCTCTCTGTCCCCCTCTCAATCCCTCCCCTCTCTGTCCCCTCTCTCTGTCCCCCCCTCTCCCTGTCACCCTTCTGTCTGTCCTCCCTCTCTCTGTCAACCTCCCCTCTGTCCCCATTCTCTCTCTCTACCCCTCTCGCTCTGTCCCCCTCTCTCTGTCCCCCTCTCGCTGTCCACCCTCTCTCTCTTTCCCCTCTCTTTACCCCCCTCTCTTTCCCCATCTCTCCCCTACCTCGCTCCTCCACTGTCTTGTCCCCTTCTCTCTCTGTCCCGTCCCTCTCTGTACCCCCCTCTCTGTCCCACCCTCTCTGTCCGTCCCCTCTGTCCCCCTCTCCCTTTCACTCTCTTTCTTTCTCCCGGTCTCTTAGCCCCCTTCTTTCTGTCCCCCCTCTCTCTGCGCTCCCTCTCTGTTCCCCCCCCTCTCTCAATGTCCCCCCTCTCTCTGTCCCCAGTCTCTCTCGGTCCCCCTCTCTTTGTCCCACCTCTCTGTACCCCCCGCTCTGTCACTCTCCTCTCTGTCCTCACTCTCTCTTTCACCCTCTCACTCTGTGCCTCCCGCTCCCTCTGTCCCCATTTATCTGTCCACCCCTCTCTCTCTGTACCCCCTCTCTGTTCCCCTCTCTCTGTCCCCCCACTCTCTGCACCCTTCTCTCTGTCCCCCTCTTTCTCTTCCCCTATCTCTACCCCCCTCTCTATCCGCTATCACTCCACCCTCTCTCTACCCTCAGTCTCTTGTTCCCCTCTCTCTTTGACACCCCTCTCTCTCTGTCCCCCCGCTCTCTCTGTCCTCTCTCTCTGACCCCCTCTCTCTCTGTTCCCCCCCCCCCGTCACCCCACTCTCTCTGTCCTCTCTCTGTCCCCCTCTGCCGCCCTCTCTCTGTGACCCCCAATCTCTCTTTCCCCCACCTCTTTCTCTCTCTCCCTATCTTGGTCCCCTGTCTCTCTGCCCTTCCTTCTCACTGTCCCCCCTCTCAGTCCGCCCCATCTCTTCCTCTCTCTCTTTCCCCCTCTCTCTATCCCCCCTCTCTCTGTCGCCCTCTCTGTCCCCTTCTCTCTCTTCCCCCCTCTGTCTCCGCTCTCTGTCCCCCCTCTCTCAATACCCCCTCTGCTCCCATCTCTGTCCCCCCTCTCTCTGTTCGCCCTCTCTGTTCGCCCTTTCTCTGTCCCACTCTCCGTCCCTCCACTCTCTGTCCCACCTCTCTCTGTCCCCTCTCCTTCTCTCCACTCTCTGTCCCCTCCTCTCTGTCCCCCTCTCTCTGTCCTCCTCTCTCTGTCCCCCCTCTCTCTGTCCCCCTCTCTCTGTCCCCCTCTCTCTTTCCGCACTCTCTCTATCCCCCCTCTCTGTCCCCTCTCTCTGTTCCCCTCTCTCTGTTCCCCCCTCCGTCCCATCTCTCTCTGACCCCGCCCTCTCTGTTCGCTCCCTCTCTGTCCCACTCTCCGTCCCTCCCCTCTCTGTCCCCCCCTCTGTCCCTCTCTACCTGTCACCCTTCTGTCTGTCCCCCCCTCTCTGTCACCCTCCTCTCTGTCCCCATTCTCTCTGTCCACCCCCCTCTCTCTGACCCTCTCTCTCTGACCCCTACTCTCTTCCCCCTCTCTTTACCCCCTCTCTCTCCCCACCTCTCCCCTACCTCCCTCCCCCCACTCTCTTGCCCCCCTCTCTCTGTTCCCCCCCTCTCTGTACCCCCGCTTGGTCACCCTCCTCTCTGTCCCCACTCTCTCTGTCACCGTCTCACTCTGTGCCTCCCTCTCCCTGTGTCCCCATTTCTCTGTCCACCCCTCTCTCTCTGTACACCCCCTCTGTCCACCTCGCTCTGTCGCCCCCACTCTCTGCACCCTTATCTCTGTCCCCCCCTCTCTCTTCCCCCTATCTCTACCCCCTCTCTATCCCCTATCACTCCACCCTCTCTCTGCCCCCACTCTCTTGTCCACCTCTCTCTCTGTCCCACACTCTCTCTGCCCCCCTCTCTCTCTGTCCTCTCTCCCTCTCTGTCCCCCCTCTCGCTCTGTCCCCCTCCTCTGTCACCCCCCGTCCTCTCTCTCTGTTCCCCTCTGCCGCACTCTCTCTGTGACCCGCACTCTCTCTGTCCCCCACCTCTCTCTGTCTCTCCCGCTGTCTGTCTCCCTCTCTCGGTCCACTCTCTCACTGCCCCTCCTTCTTTCTGTCCCCCCGCTCTCAATCCGCCCCATATGTCCACCTCTCTCTTTCCACACTCTTTCTATCCCCTCTCTCTGTCCCCCTCTCTGTCCCCGTCTCTCTCTTCCCCCCTCTGTCCCCTCTCTCTCTGTCCCCTCTCTCTCTGTTTGACTTCTCTCTCTGTTTTACTTCTCTCTCTGTCCCCCTCTCCGTCCCTCCCCTCTCTGTCCCACCTCTCTCTGTCCCCCTATCTCTGTCCCCCTCTCTCTGTCCCCTCTCTCTCTGTCCCACCTCTCTCTGTCCCCCTCTCCGTCTCTCCCCTCTCTGCCCCCCCTCTCTGTCCCCCCTCTCTCTATCCCCCCTCTCTGTCCCCCTTCTCTATCCCCCTCTCTCTGCTCCCCCCTCAGTCCCCTCTCTCTCTGCTCCCCCCTCCGTCCCCTCTCTCTCTGTCCCCCTCTCACTCTGTCCCCCCTCTCTCTGTTCGCCCTCTCTCTGTGCCCCTCTCCATCCCTCCCTTCTCTGTCCCTCCTCTCTGTCCCCCCTTTCTCTGTCACACTCCTCTCTGTTCCCATTCTCTCTGTCCAACCCTTTCACTCTGTATCCTCCTCTCCCTCTGTCCCCATCTCTCTGTCCACCCCTCTCTCTCTGTCCCTCTCTCTCTGTCACTCTCTCTCTGTTCCTCTCTCTCTGTCCCCCCAAGCACTGTCCCACTCTGTCTGTCCACTCTCTCTCTTCCGCCTCTCTATACCCCCCTCTCTCTCCCCATCTCTCCCCTACCTCGCTCCCCCCATTCTCTTGTCACCCTCTCTCTCTGTCCCCTCCCTCTCCGTTCCCCCTCTCTCTGTCCCACCCTCTCTCTGTCCCACCCGCTCTTTGTCCGTCCCCTCTGTCCCCCTCTCTCTTTCCTCCTCTTTCTTTCCCCGCTCCCTCTGCCCCCCCTCTTTTTGTCCCCCTCTCTCTTCGCCCCCATCTCTCTGTCCCCCTCTCTCAATAGCCCCCCTCTCTCTGTCCCCACTCTCTCTGTGTCCCCCTCTCTCTTTCCCCCCTCTCTGTATCCAACCGCTCTGTCACCCTCCTCTCTGTCCCCACTCTCTCTGTCACACTCTCACTCTGTCCCTCCCTCTCCCTCTGTCCCCATCACTCTGTCCACTCCTCTCTCTCTGTTCCCCTCTCTCTGTTCACCTCACTCTGTCCCCCCACTCTCTGCACCCCTCTCTCTGTCCCCCTCTCTTCCTCCTCTCTCTACCCCTCTCTCTCCGCTGTCACTCCACCCTCTTTCTCCCCCACTCTCTTGTCCCCTTTCTCTCCCTCCTCCTCTCTCTGATCCCCCATCTCTCTCTGACCGCCCCTTCTCTGTCCCCCTTCCCTTTGTCCCCTTCTATGTGTCCCCCCTCTCTCTCTCCCCTCTTTTTTTGCCCCTCCCTCTCTCTGTCCCCACCTCTCTCTCTCCTACCCCCCTCACTTTCATTCTCCCCTCTCTCTGGCACGCCCTCTCTCTGTCCACCTCTCTCTGTCCCCACTCTCTCTCTGTCACCCCTCTCTCTTCCCCCTCTGCCCACACTCTCTGACCCCCTGTCCCTCCGTTCCCTCCTCTCTCTGTCCCCCTTTCTCTACCCTCCATCTCCCACCTCTCTGTCCCCCTCTCTCTATCCCCCTCTCTTTGTTTCCCTGTCTCTGTCCCCACTCTCTCTGTCCCCTTCTCTCTTTGTCCCCCCTCTCTCTGTCCCCCTCCCTAATTGTCCCCTCTCTCTCTGTACCCCCCCGTTCCCCTCTCTTTGTACACCTCTCTCTGCCCCCTCTGCCGCCCTCTCTCTTTGAACCCCACCCTCTCTGTCTCCCCACCTCTCTCTGTCTCTCCCGCTCTCTATCACCCTTTCTCGGTTGCCTCTCTTTCTGCCCCTCCTTCTCTCTGTCCCCCCACTCTCAGTCTGCCCCCTCTGTCCCCTTCTCTCTTTCCCCCTCTCTCTGTCCCTCCCTCTCTGTCCCCCTGTCCGTCCCTCTACTGCATCCCCGTCTCTCTGTCACCCATCTCTTACTGTCCCCACTCTCTCTGTCCCCTCACTCTCTCTGTCCCCCCTCTCCATCCCTCTCTCTCTGTCCCCCTCTCTGTCCCCATGCTCTCTCTGTCCCCCCCTCTGTGTACCCATCTCACTCTGTCCTCTCTCTATTACCTCCCTCTCTGTCCCCCCGTCCCACCCTCTGTCCCCCACTCTCTCCATCCCCCACTCTCTTTCCCCCTCTCTTTGTCCCCCACTCTCTCCATCCCTCACTCTCTGTCCCCCACTCTCTGTCCCCCACTCTCTGTCCCCCTGCTCTCTGTCCCCCTCTCTCTCACGTTCTCTCTGTTCCCCTCTCTCTCTGTACCCCACTCTCTGTCCCCCCTCTCTCTCCCGTTCCCTTTGTCCTCATCTCTCTGTCCCCCTCTCTCTGTCCCCCTCTCTCTCTGTCCCCCACTCTGTCTCCACGCGCTCTCTGTCCCCCCTGTCTCTGTGTCCCCCTCTCACTCACTCCTCTCTCTGAGCTCCCTCTCTGTTTTCCCGTCCCCCCTCTGTCGCCCACTCTCTCCCCCGTCCCCCTCTGTCCCCCACTCTCTCCATCCCCCACTCTCTGTCCTCCCTCTCTCCACCGCCCTCTCTCTGACCCCCTCTCTCTGTCCCCCTCTCTCTCTCCCCCAGACTCTGTCCCCCTCTCTCTGTTCCCCCTCTCTTTGTCCCCCTCTCTATGTCCCCCCTCTCTCTCTGTTCCCCTCTCTCTGTCCCCCAATCTCTGACCCCTCTCTATACACCCTCTCTCTCCCCATCTCTCCCCTACCTCGCTCCCCCCACTCTCTTGTCCCCCTCTCTCTCTGTCCGCCTCTCTCTGTCCCACCCTCGCTCTGTCCCCACTCTCTCTGTCCCCCTGACTCTGACCTCCCTCTCTCTGTCCCCCCTTCTTCTGTCCCCTTCTCGGTCCCCTTCTCTCTCTCTCTGCACCCCGAATCTGCCCCCCCGTCCCCGTCTCTCTGTCCCCTTCACTCTCTGTCCCCCTTCTCCCTGTCCCCATTCTCTCTGTTCCCCCTCCCTCTGCCCCTATCTCTGTCCCCCATCTCCGTCCCTCCCCTCTCTGTCACACTCTCTCTGTCCCCCCTCTCTCTGAGCCCCCTCTCTGCCCCCCTTCCCGCCTTCTCGGTCCCTGCCCTCTCTATGTACCCCCTCTCTCTGTCCCCTCACTCTCTCTGTCCCCCCCTCTCTCTATCCCTCTCTCTCTGTCCCCCTCTCTCTCTGTCCCCCTCCCTGTCCTCCTCTCTCTGTCCCCCTCTCTCTGTGTCCCCCTCTCACTACGTCCTCTCTCTATCACAACCCTCTCTGTCCCCCCGTGCCCCCTCTGTCCCCCACTCTCTGCATCCCACACTCTCTGCCCCACTCTCTCTGTCCCCCACTCTCTCCATCCCCCACTCTCTGTCCACCACTCTCTGTCCCCCACTCTCTGTCTCCCTCTCTCTAACCCCCTTCTTTCTGTCCCGCCTCTCTCGCCCGTTCTCTCTGTCCCCTCTCTCTCTGTCCCCCTCTCTTTGTCCCCCTCTCTCTGTACCCCTCTCTTTCTGTCCCCCTATCTCTGTCCACCTCTCTCGCTGTCCCCCTCCCTGTCCCCATGTGCTCTCTGTCCCACCGTCTCTGTGTCACCCTCTCACTCCCTCCTCTCTCTGTCACCTCCCTCTCTGTCTACCCGTTCCCCCTCTGTCCCCCACTCTCTCCCTCGTCCCCCCTCTGTGCCCCACTCTCTCCATCCCCCACTCTCTGTCCCCCCTCTCTCTGGCCCCCACTCTCTGTCCCCCTCTCTCTGTCCCCCATTCTCTGCCCCCTCTCTCTGTTCCCCGTCTCTTTGTCCCCCTCTCTCTGTCCCCCCTTCTCTCTGACCCGTCTCTCTGTCCCCCACTCTCTGTCTCCCACTCTCTGTCCCCCTCTCTCTGTTCCCCCTCTCTTTGTCCCCCTCTCTCTGTCCCCCCCCTCTCTCTGTCCCCCACTCTCTCCACCCCCCACTCTCCGTTCCCCTCTCTCTGTCCCCCACTCTCTGTCCCCCACTCTCTGTTCCCCTCTCTCTGTTCCCCCACTCTCTGTCCCTCGCTCTCTGTCCCCCCTCTCTGTCCCCCTCTCTCTGTCTCCCTCTCTCTATCCGTCTCACTCTGTCCCCCTCTCTCTGTTGTCCTCCCTCTGTCCCCCTCTCTCTCCCGGTCTCTCTGTCCCCCCTCTCTCTGTCCCCTCTCTCTGTCCTCATCTCTCTTTCCCCCTCTCTCTGTGTCCCCCATTCACTCCCTCCTCTCTTTGTCACCTCCCTCTATGTCCCCCCGTCCACCCCCGTCCCCACTCTCTCTATCCCCCACTCTCTGACCCCCCTCTGTCCCCCAGTCTCTCCATCCCCCACTCACTGTCCCCCACTCTCTCCGTCCCCCAGTCTCTGTCCCCCACTCTCAGTCCCCCCTCTCTGTACCCCCGCTCTTTTTCCCAATCTCTCTGTCCCCATCTCTCTCTCCCCCACTCTCTGACCCCTCTCTCATTATGTCCTCCCCTATTTCTATCTCTCTGTTCCTCACCTTAGCTCTCCCTTGCCTCTCTCTCGCTCTCTCTGTCTCTCCCTGCTCCTTCACTCTCTCTCCACTTCTCTCACTCTCGATCCCCCTACCTCAGTCTCTCTTTCTCCCCACCTCCCTCTGTTTCTCTCTGACTAAATATCTTTCCCTCCTGCCCCCCCCCCCCTCCCTCTCTGATGCAATCTGTGTCCCTGACGCATCTCTCTCCCTCTGATCCAGAGATTGGGGAGGGGGGTAGTCCCCATGAAACAACTGAAATCCTGTCCCACTCATGACAGGAAATGTGGAGGTCTGGTTGGAGTGGTGGTGGGGGGGACAGAGGGAGTTTTACCCAGCTCCTGAGTTCAGGGCGTGGTGCCCTCCCCTTCCCTGAGGACCAGTACTTGGGGCTGAGTCTGTCTCTCTCCAGCTCAGCTTCTCCAACACAAAGACACACAACAACATCGGTCACTCTGCTGCTCGGCACGCTTTAATCAACATTTTTATTGGTTACTAATGGAAGTGATGGATACAGTCAGTGGGATGGTGCCTTTTCTCACTGGCCCCTGAGTTGTGAGAAACATTGAAATGTTTCCCTGTAACCCCTCTGTGGGATAAGGATGGACAAACCAGCGCTACCCTCAGTCTGTTACCATAGCGACAGGCTGCTCCATCGCTGAAACACTGAACTGAAATGAGAAAATCACGGATGGATTGATTAATGAGGGAATTTGATGGATGGATGGATTTGGGTGAAGGGATATTTCAGCACATTCTTCAGCTGCTGCCTAAACTTAGTCTGGGTCACGGCATAAATCGCGGTGTTTGTGCAGCAACTGAGGAGCTGCAGCATGAAGCCCAATTCCTGCAAAAAGAGATCGAGATACACAGACCCATACCCAATAAACACCATCCGTATACTTATAGAAAACAGCATGAACGTTGACCATAACAGGATGAAATTGGCCGAGATCACAAACAGTAAAATGATGGATTTTTTTCGGTTTCTCATTTCAGTGTCATACTGAGCGTCCCCATTGGTGTGAGCGCGGAGTCTCCTGCGGGATCTGCTGGTCACTAAAATGTGTCTGACGGTGAGAACATTGAGCAGCAGAATCAGGAGAAATGGGACACCCGGGGTTAGAATGTGGTGGAGGGACTCGATTGTGACCCAGACAATGGAGTGATAAACAGCGATTGTTACCTCACAAAACCAGGGGGTGTTCATCAGCGAATACCGAGCCTCGAACATAAAATACCAGAAAATGTTCTTTAAACAGCTCAGCACAGTCACTGCTCCCAGAACCACAGCCGCCGTTTTCTCACTGCAATATTTACTTTTCAGCTTCTGGCAACAAATGGCCACAAACCGATCAAATGTGAAAGTGACGGTGAACCAGACCGAGCAGTCAGTGGCTGCATAAAGCAGGACGGCGTGGATATTACACACGGGGACGGAGTCCATCAGGAAATAAAACTGTTCCCGATAAACAATGGGAATGTGTCTCAGGATCAGGTCGAGGATAATGACCAGGAGATCCGCCGCTGCCATGGCCCCCAGGTAACGTCTGACACATGGAGACAATCCACAATCTTTATAAAGCAGGACGTAGATGGTCACTACGGTAACTGTGAGGAAGGAAAACAAACCCATTATCCATCAGCCCGGAGGCAAAGGGACCCGTTTGATCGGGGACCCAGTGAGATTTTCAAATGTGTCCCTGTATTCAGGGATTTATTCAAATAATTGAAGCTGGAATAACAAATGGGAAGGTCGGAATTACTGACAAAAATGTGACATAAACCACAAGAAACCCTCCCTCCCCAAGGACACAGAGACACATCCATAAGGTCAGATGGTTTCTAGAACATTCCCACACACTCGATCACTCGAGAGCAGACACAGGTCACTCCTTCCCAGTTCCTACTACGGAGGGTGGAAACGTTCCTGTCCTGAAGGATTCTCTCCCAGTTTCCTGAAGACAGACGGAGTTTGGGAATTTCTGTATTTTGGTCTAAATTGTGGTCGATCCTGTGTCGGGAAGAAATGTAAACGCAGGGAAAACGTATTCCCCCCTTTAACTGCCAGAGGGGCCTTCGGAACAGTGTCTCCTTCTCCCTGGAATGGGATCTCTTCCCTCGGGATCTTATCGTTTGTTCAATTCACTGACGTCCGGCCGTTCACAAACAATGTCAGGGACAGAACGTTCCGATGAACGGCAGTTTTAGAATGTCAGGGACGGAATGTTCCGGGGAACCCCTTGACCTGTCCATGACCTTTCCCCCTTTACCACCAACATGATGTACTGTGCCTGGACACACTGTAACATTAATGGGGTGAGACGGAGGGTCCAATCACAGGAATGGGAACTAAAGGCATTGCCCGAGCAGCTGAAATGGTGCGATATACCACATTCTCAATCCACCTCACAGAACCAGCCCAGACACCATACACCCAGAGGGAGATATCTGTTCACCGTGGAACACTGTACAGACCAGGCCAGTGTCCTGCTCAGTACAATCCAGCAATCTGTCCAGATTCATCCATGACACTGGTCAATATAATCCAGCAATCTGTCCAGAGTGGAACACTGCGCAGATCAGATCAGGGCATTGATATATAACCGCGGAATACATATCTGCCCAGCACCGGGAGCTGTGCAGACCACAGCAGTGCATTGATCTATAACCCTGGACGAGATATCTGTCCAGAGCGGGGAGCAGTGCATTGATCTATAAACCCGGACGAGATATCTGTACAGCACCGAGAGCTTTGCAGACCACAGCAGTGCATTGATCCATAAACCCACACTAGATATCTGTCCAGCACGGGGAGCTGTGTAGACCACAGCAGTGCATTGATCTATAAACCCAGACTAGATATCTGTACAGGACGGGGAGCTGTGCAGACCACAGCAGTGCATTGATATATAAACCCGGACTAGATATCTGTCCAGCACCGAGAGCCGTTCAGACAACAGCAGTGCATTGATCTATAAACCCGGACTAGATATCTGTCCAGCACGGGGAGCTGTGTAGACCACAGCAGTGCATTGATCTATAAACCCAGACTAGATATCTGTCCAGGACGGGGAGCTGTGCAGACCACAGCAGTGCATTGATCCATAAACCCGGACTAGATATCTGTCCAGCACCAAGAGCCGTTCAGACAACAGCAGTGCATTGATCTATAAACCCGGACTAGATATTTGTCCCACACCGGGAGCTGTGCAGACCACAGCAGTGCATTGATCTATAAACCGGGACTATACATCTGTCCAGGACGGGGAGCAGTGCAGACTAAAGCACTGCATTGATCTATAAACCCGCACTAGATATCTGTCCATCACGGGCGGCGCTCTGTAGACCATAGCAGTTGCATTGATCTATAAACCCAGACTAGATATCTGTCCAGGACAGGGAGCTGTGAAGACCACAGCAGTGCATTGATCCATAAAACTAGACTAGATATCTGTCCATCACGGGGAGCTGTGCAGACCACAGCAGTGCATTGATCTATAAACCCGGACTAGATATCTGTCCAGGATGGGGAGCTGTGCAGACAACAGCAGTGCATTGATCTATAAACCCGGACTAGATATCTGTCCAGGACGGGGAGCTGTGCAGACCACAACAGGGCAGTAATGTGTGATCCTGAAACAAATATCCATCCCGCATGGAGAGCTGCACAGACTACATCATTGTATTATCTGTCAACCTCAACTAGATAGTCTGACCAGCACAGCGACCTGTGCAGTGATCACCCGTCAATTAATTTGCAGACCTGGAGCAGTTACCCTCCCAGCATGTAGGACTGTGTACCCCACCCCAGTGCATTGATCTGTAACCCAGGAGCAGTTACCCTCCCAGCATGTTGGACTGTGTACACCACCCCAGTGCATTGATCTGTAACCCAGGAGCAGTTACCCTCCCAGCATGTAGGACTGTGTACACCACCCCAGTACATTGATCTGTAACCCAGGAGCAGTTACCCTCCCAGCATGTAGGACTGTGTACACCACCCCAGTGCATTGATCTGTAAACCAGGAGCAGTTACCCTCCCAGCATGTTGGACTGTGTACACCACCCCAGTGCATTGATCTGTAACCCAGGAGCAGTTACCCTCCCAGCATGTAGGACTGTGTACACCACCCCAGTACATTGATCTGTAACCCAGGAGCAGTTACCCTCCCAGCATGTAGGACTGTGTACACCACCCCATTGCATTGATCTGTAACCCAGGAGCAGTTACCCGCCCAGCATGTAGGACTGTGTACCCCACCCCAGTGCAATGCTCAGTAACACTGTGTTAGATCACTGCCCAGTGTGGGGAAACTTGCAGCCCGTTCTGGAACTGACTGGATGTACAGCTCCCACCCATTTACAGCTCCATATCTCCATTGTTGCCCTGACAAGGGGGTGCTGTGGGTGTGGACATCACTTCCAGAGAGACCAGGCGGGGGGATCAGTTTAAATATCACCACATTGTGGGGGGGGGGGGGGGGGGTTGGGAAATAGACAGAGAGGGGGAGACTGAGAGCTACTATCATGGAAGGATGTGTTCCTAGGTTTCAGAATACTGAAATGCTGACACTTCGATAACATCCTGTAACATGAGCCTGTCTTCCCAGGAAAGCTGGGAAAAAGGGATATTTGTGTGAGGTCAGATGATGGAGAGTTTTGGATGAGCATTTGTTCTACAGCTTTGTAAATGGAGTACACACCATCACCCAGTTTACCCCGAGCATGGCAGATAAGGGACAATTACACCACGGTTTGTCAACAGGGGCACAGAGGTCCTGGTGGATGGGCTAGTACAGAGGGGGACCATTCTCTTCCCAGAGGGGGTGACACCACCAGACCCACCGAGTATGGTCTGAGCTCCCCACCCAGCTCAGTGCAGTATCTGGGGTCTGAAGAAATGCCCAGCAAAACAGGACAAGCATCAATAACCTTTCCCGCTCTGTCAGGATAAGGGTCACTGTATTCTCTCTGCTCACTCACACTCACTGTATATCTGTTATAGCACCGACCCCCGAACAAGGCTCATGGTCCACCACTCTCACTGTCGCATGCTGCACCTTCTCTCTCTGTCTCTCTCTCTCTCTCTCTCTCTCCCCCTCCCTCCACTTCACCCCCACACTAATAACACTGCATGGATACAACACTGTGGACTGACTCCCTCCGGACTCCTCACCATGACCCCTCCCCATCTACACTAACACTAACAGCAGGACCACCCACTCCCACCCTCACTCACTCCCTCCCTTTGTCCTATTTCAGGAGAAACAGCCTGTAATAGGACAGAAAGGGCCAAGCCATGTTGTAGTGCCCGGTATCCGTTCCCTCACCCCGCTACCCCCGCCATATGGGGATGACCCTGGTACGAGCCGGAGAGGACCAGGACGCCTCGTGTGGAGATTCTGAAACATCCACGTCCCACCGACCGAGTAAGGAGCAATGTTCAGTGAAGGTCAATTCTCACTTTAAACCCACTGGCAGCTCCGTTTCCCCCCGGCACAACTTAGAAGCCGTGGCCTTGATGCCATCTCCCTTTTGTGTCGAGCTGGTACAAATGGAATCCCCACAGTCTCGGTGGGCAGGAGGGTGAGGTCACAACACATCGTCACCACCACCTCCCAGGAAGGGAGCACAGAGACTCCCTCCAACACCTCCCCCTATAAACAGCTAAGATAGTGAAACTAATCTGTGAGATTTACTGCTCTCCTCACCTGCGGACATCTTCAACAATCTGTGCTCATATGCACCCAGCGCTCTCTGCTCATGCACCCCCTTTATAACGGTACAGTCTGTTTTAATTTGTCTTTCATTGTCTTTCCTACCAAAGTGTATCACCTCAAACTGCTCTGCACTGATCCCCATCTGCCATAAACCTGAACACTACACCAACGTGTCACTGTCCTGTTCGAGTTCCACACTCTCCTCCATAGACTTCAGAGTTCTTCCAGGTTTGGTGCCATCTACAAACATTGAGATTGTTATCGTGTCACAGTCCCCATGAAGCAACTGAAATCCTGCCCCACATACACGAGTGTGAGCAAGTGAAATACTGCTATATTCCTAATACTGCTATGTTTAATTTAAATTACCTATGAGCTTCACGCCGTGCCCTAACCATCCCCGTGTGTGTATCTGTGTGTCTCTGTGTGGGGCAGGTCTGCCAGTCTTTGTGGTGCTTAAAGTGATGCAATGCCACCCTCTGCTGGCCTCCACACGCCACTGCACAGACATTGGCAGAGGGTGAAAACCAACAGGGATTCATTCAGAGATGGGGAGGGAGAGGGCAGCTGCTCACAGCACCATCCAAACTGATGTCTTATCCATGTACTGATCTAAACGTCCTTTAAACGTTGTAACTTTCCCTGCTATCACCACTTCCTCTGGAAGTTCATTCCACGCACAAGCCAGCTTCTGTCAAAAATAATTACTTCTCATGACTTTTCTAAATCTTTTTCCTCACACCTTAAAATATCCCTCAGTTTTGAATCCTCAACTCTAGGGAAAAGACATCAGCCCTTCAGCTTCTCTGCAGCCCACAATATTTTATAAACCTCTGTAAAGTTACCCCTTAATCTCATCCTCTCCAGTGAAAAAAGTCCCAGCATACCCAGCCTCTCCTTATAGCTCACTCCCTCCTTTCCCAACAACATCCAGGTTCATCTGTTCTCAACCCTCTCCAGCTTAATAATATCAAGGTCAATAATACCAAAGTGAATAGTCAAGGTGTTTTCTATGGGTAGGGGAGACCAAAACTAGAGGGTATAGGTTTAAGGTGAGAGGGGAAATATTAAAGTGACCTACGGGACAGCGTTTTCACCCAGAGGGTGGTGTGCCTATGGAATGAGCGGGCAGGATGACCAGGCTAGACAGAGTATTCCAGAAGAGGTCTCACCAATGTCCTCTACATTCTCAACATTTATTCCCAATTCTGATACTCAAAGGTCTGAACAATGAAGACACTTTCTGTATGAGATGCAAATTTTAAAGAATTATACCTGACGGCCTAGGTCTCTGTTCTACAACACTGATAAAGGCCCTGCTTTTAATTGTATAGGTCCTGCTGTTGTTTGATTTACCAAATCCAATACCTCGCATTAATCCAAAATAAACTCCATCAGCCACCCCTCAGCTCAGTGAGTGATATTGCTGTCACCTCACCCTCCCCCTTCAATTTTAAAACGCCCATCCGTCTCCAGGAGGCCTGCACACTCCGGCCTTGATTTTCACAAAGACCCTGAGTTTGGGTAGCCTTGTGTGGTTAGGGGGAGGAGAGACAGATTGCTGACACAGTGAGTGGGGAGGAGAGGCTGGACAGTAATCAGCGGCCTCACGTGAGAGTTGGGTAAGAGTGATCAGTGTTTTGGTGTCAGAAATTTAAGCTCTTCCTTCGTCTCTGGTGTTCAGTAATAAATATCCATTTGAGACCCTTCTTTGGGCAGAGTGTGAGTGCAGGATTTCTTTCCCTAATATTGCAGGCTACAGATAATAGTGATTAAAGAACAAACTGATTAAAATGGATTTAGAATTGTGACTTGATGGAGATGGAAGAGGTGTCAGTATTGAATTTCAGAATTTAGGCCCAGGATGACTGAAAGTACAGCCATTCGTGTTAATTGGAGTCACATTTCGCCACAGTAGCGGCTTTTAAAAGCAGAATGGTCATGGATAGGGTGAGTAGTCAGGGGTTTTTCCCCAGGTTAGGGGCGTTCAAAACTAGAGGGCATTGGTGGAAAGTGAGAGAGGCAAGGTTTTGAGGAGGCCTAAAGGGCACCATTTCACACAGAGGGTGGTGCGCGTATGGAATGAGCTGCCAGAGGAAGTGGTGGAGGCTGGTACAACTACAGCATCTGGGTACTGAGAGACCTGGCGAACTTTTCCAGCAATGTCTGTATTTCTTTTAAAAACGCATTCAGTTTAACACAGGTATTCTGAATAAATTAAACATTTTTATTTTCTAATGACGCAGGGACATATAAACATATCTTCAAATTGACCGAGACCATTTTCTGCGAAGGGGATGGCTCTGTGTATGACAGCAGCAATGATGCACCGACATGGAACAGGGAATGTGATGGAGACATAGTTTGGACAATGTACAAGGAGACCTCACATGGTCCAGTTTGGGACAGGATGACATTACTGTGTGATTCAACTCAGAGAGGGAGAAAATGTAATCTGCCTGAGAAGGAATGGCCTATTGCACTCTCTCTCCTTCATTGTTCCTCATCACAGCAATGTGTGTGAGCTAAAAAAAACCTCTACAAGTCATCGTTACCTTTCTTATTTTTATGGAATCCCTGCAGTGTGCAAACAGGCCCTTCGACCCAACAAGTCCATACCAACCTTCCCAACCCATTTCCCTATATTTACCCCTGACTATTGCACATAACCTAAAAATCCCTGAACTCTACGGACAATTTAGCATGACCAATCCACCGAACCTACACAGTTTGTGGGAAGAAACTGGATCACCCATTAGAAGCTCACACAGGTAAGGGGAGAATGTGCAAACTGCACACAGACAGTCACCCAAGGCTGGAATCGAACCCAAGTCCCTGGTGCTGTGAGGTAGCAGTGCTAACCACCGTTCCAACCTTTGGATGATCCCTAACCAGAATTCACTGGAGTCCACTCACTGCCGAAAGCAAAGGGAATTCAGCCAAATCCAAACTCTCCCAGGATGAAATCCCATTGCTAGCAGTTTGTGTGAGTACAATATCTTCAGAAGCAGAATAATGTTTTGGACAATCTCACTATTTATCCATTGTCATGAGTTCCAATAATATTTGGACCAAGTTCTTTCAGGTTACATTTGGTGTGTGTGTGTGTGTGTGTGTGTGTGTGTGTGTGTGTGTGTGTGTGTGTGTGTGTGTGTGTGTGTGTGTGTGTGTGTGTGTGTGTGTGTGTGTGTGTGTGTGTGTGTGTGTGTGTGTGTGAGCATTTTTAGAAAGGGAAATATTGATTATATTATTGCGATACCCAAACAGTTTGCCATTCATCTTTCCATCATAGTTTGAGTAACATTGCTCTGGATCATAAACGTGCTGTTTTATAAGATTAATGAAACTAGCCTGACTTGTTCCTAAAACTGAACCTGACCCATTCTGAGACCGATATCATCAGCCATATCACCAACCTGGTTACATTTCACATTTGTTGTGAGCAGTGGATGAGTGGGACTAGAAAAGGAAACAGTGACCCAAAAAGCCGGGGAACTATAGACCGGTGAGCCTGATGTCAGTGGTGGGTAAGTTGTTGGAGGGGATTCTGAGGGACACGATTTACATACATTTGGGAAGTCAAGGGCTGATCGGGGTAGACAACGTGGCTTTCTGCACGACCTCTCGTTATTGAATCCTTCAACCTGGGAAAAAGCTTGTCTCTGTCCACCCTGTCTATGCTCTTCATGATTTTGCAAACCTTTATCAGGTCCGCCCCTCAATCTCCTTTTATCTAGTGAAAATAAACCTAAGATACTCAGCCTGTCTTCATAGCTAGTATTTCATTCTACTTGGTAGACAGATTAATAAGTTTCAGTCACATAAGATACAGAAGAAACTCGTCACAATTGGCTTGAAGGAAGAGGGATATTTTTCAGCCTGGAGGCTTTTGAGCAGCAGTGTGCTGTAAGAATCAGTACTGAGTTCACTGCATTTAATCATTTATGTAAAGATTTAGATGTGAATATAGGGGCAATAGTTAGTAAGTATACAGATGACATCAGAAAGGTGGTGTAGTAGATTATCTCAGAGTACAACAAGACCGCAATTAGATGGGTCAAAGGGACCAGGAGTAACAGATGAAGTTTAATTTAGATAAATATGAAGCTTTGCATTTTGGGAAGGCAAATCAGGGCAGATATTATATACTTCATGGTCAGGTCCTGGGGCGTGTTGTGAAACAAAGGGACATAGGACTGCAGGTACATTGTTCCTTGAAAGTGGAGTTGCAGGTAGACAGAGTGGTGCAGAACACATTTGGCACATTTGCCTTAATCAGTCAGAGCATTGTGTATAGGAGTTGTGGTGGCATATTACATCTGTACAGGATGTTGGTGCGGCCAATTTAAGAATAATGCGTACAACTCGGTTTTCTGCAGAAATTATTTAGACACAGATATTCCAGGACTGGAAGTTTGAGCTTTAAGAAGAGGTTGATTAGGTTGAGGCGTTTCCCCCTGGAGTGCCAGAGGCTGAGGGGTGACATTATAGAGGTTTATAAAACCATCAGTGGCATGGATATTCTGAACAGCCACGTTCTGCTCTCCACGATTGGCGAGTCCAGAACAAGAGGGCATAGGTTGGAGGGGACAGGACGAATGATTTCGAAGGGACCTGAAGGTAAATGTTTCACACAGAGAGTGGTGTGTGTACAGAAAGTTCTGTCAGAGGAAGTGGTGAAGGCGGGTACAATCGCACATTTAAAAAGTATCTGAAAGAGAAATGATATTTACCAAATACTGGCAAATGGGACTGGATCAGATTTGATATCTGATCGGAGTGAACAGATTGGATTAATGGGTCTGTTCCCATTCTGCATGACTCTCTGATTCTTTCAGAGGGATGATGAAATATTCTGAAAGGACCTTTCAAGTGGGAATTCTCTTCACTGGAAGTTTATTGTGCCTCTATATTCACATTGATTGAAAGCTGCATTACAAAATATTTGACAGAGAAGTGAGTCACGGATATTGGGATACAGACAGGAAAGAGGGGCTGAGTCCACAACCTGATCATCCACAATCTTACTTCCTGGTGGAGAAGGGTCAAAATATCTAATGACTCCTCAGTCCCATGTTCCTGTGTTCCATTCAGCCCCTCATACCTGCTAGACAGGAACAGTTGGAGGCCACTTACTCCTATAACCTGGTGCACAGAAACAGAGGGGACCATTCGGCCTCTCAAGACTGTCACACATGCTTTGAAATGATTTGGGAAATGTAATTGGAAAATCCAGGCACAGGTATGAAAGAGTCCCCTCATCTCTGTTTATAGAGCTTCCCCTATCTGCAACTTGTGCTTCATTTGTTGGTCATGTTGTAGACACAGATTCACTGTGAATAGAGCCCATATACCTCACCCAGAGATGGCTCACAAAATCATCTGGTCTCCCTGACTGCAATATTCAAAAACATAACATTCATGAAAATAACACCCACTAACTCTCCAATAACAGAATGTGAGAACATCAGAAACAGGGACAGGTCGTTCCCTCCCCAAGCCTGCCTTGCCCTTCACTAAGATCATAGCTGATCTGCTCTTGGTCTCAAATCATCTTTCAAACCCAATTCCTCATAGCCCTCACCTCTCTGACAGGTCAATATCCATCTACCTCCTCTTCAAATACTTTAAGAAATCTTGCTCCCCGAACACTCTTGAGAAGAGAAATCCTGACATTCAATCCCACCTGTTTAATGGGAATCAGAGTAAACTCTCTAGTGTTTGGAGTCAAACATGGCACAAAAGAAGATGTTCATCATCTCAGTCCTGGGTCAGCTCTGTGGGAGATCCTCAGGGTAGCTTCCTCTTCACAAACAGCTTCAGCTGCTTCATCAATGTCTCCACGCCCCCACCCTCACCAACATAAGATCAGAAGTGCGGATGGTCACCGAACATTCCACAATGTTCAGAATATTTTGTCCCCCGTCAGCTGCTGAACTAGTCTGTGTCCATGTGCAGCAAGGCCCAGACTCCATTGCGACTTGTGCTGTTAAAGTGTCGGTAACATTCTTCTACCAGCACTGCCTGACGCTGCACATTGCCACAGTAAAATAGAGTTCATTCAGCTCCTCACGCTGGTTTCACAGGAATATGAGGAAGTCGTTCAGCCCATTGACACTATTGGAGAAGAACAGGGACAGCCCACTCAGTGCCTCCAGCATATTACTCAGGACGAGAAGGAGTCTAGTGTGATGGGCCACACCAGAGCGCCTGGAAAATATTTGAAGGCGGTAGCCTAGACTCTTTTTTTATTTTAATGGAAATGTAAAGTGTCTGTTCTAGACGCAATGTGTTGGTCAATGTACTTGGTGTGAAGCAAAACACCATTTATTGAAACACGAAAGATAAAATGAAACCAAAGAAAGAGGAATCTAGAATAATTTAATTCTACTGGACAAGTTAACAGAATAATAGACCTAGTAACTATTACTAATGAACTGTTCCAGTATAGGAAAATCACATAAACACAGCCCTCCGCAGAAAGGAATATTCAGACACAGCTTGTCACAAATAATTCTCTAATCCAGGAATTAAAAACAGCACCAAGAGAATATTCAGGGGAAGTAGCAGGAGGCATCCACTGAAGCTTCCAACTCTATGGAGACCCCAATAGTTTCTGATGTTGCTGAGAAATCAAAACACAGAGATCCTAATCTGTGAGAGCTGGCCATACCCACTCAGATTGCATTAAAATAAACACAAAGCCTCCCTCGTTGTTTACTCGAGTGGTCTTAACTAGCCAGCTTGGTAACGATCGTTCAATCTCTCTCTTAAAAGAAACCCGGACAAAATAACCTCTTAAAGCTGCAGCATCATCACACTTGTCAGTACATCGAGCTTTCAAAAAGAACCAGGGGTAACCCAATCCGGCCCTTGACCATGTCCAATCGGACGAGGAAGAAGCCATTCAGATCCTTGGGCCACTTACACAGCAATGGGATGAGGCCATTCAGCTCCTTGAGTCACTTTCACAGGAACAGAAGAGGCCATTCCCCCCTCAATGTACTTACACAGGGACAGAATGAGGTAATTGATGCTGATTCCTGATGAATGGCTTATGCCGAAACATCGATTCTCCATCTCCTCAGATGCTGTCTGACCTGCTGTGCGTTTCCAGCAATCGACTCTGTACTCTGATCTCCAGCATCGGCAGTCCTCACTGTCTCCTGAAGGATGCTCCAACATGATGACCAAGTGGAGCAGAGGCTGCACAGACAGACTGCTCCACGTTGTTCCTCCTGGCTCCGTTGCTCATGATACACACGTGAGACTTTAACGTGGTTTCCTAGTGGTGAGGAGGAAAGCCATATATCTTGTGTGAAGTCACATGAAGGCATCTTTCATCTCTGGAATGCCTTCTCTGTGTAGGGCGGAAGCAGGGGGGAATGGCTACCTGTTTCAGATGGAAGGTATTGTGGCTGCTGTTGGGGATTGTGAGCAACCTGACGTTCAGTACAGGGTTCACACGCCGACTGTACAATAACATGGGGAGAGTTAATTTAAGCATATAAACTATTAGGAAAGTCACATTAGACTGATGAATTGACTCACTAAGTTTAAATAATGCTGATCTTGCTCATATTGATCTTGTCTAGTGCACGTCCTGTTCAGTGTAACCTGTGTGCCTTACTCTGTCCAAGTCTATTTTAGCCCTATGATCTGTCTGGCCATGCTTACTATGATCTTCCTCCACTGCTCATAAACAAAGTGTTTCCCTGTACTGAGGTACACGTGGCAAGAAATCACACCAATCAATCCTGGGTAAAGTATGGAATTTCTCTCCCTATCAATGTCTCTTTTGGAAATAATTGATCGCTGCCACTCCTCGTGTTTCAGTATCACAATTTCTTCATCTCTCACAGCTGTACAGATTAAACACTCAGCTTATTCACTCTATCCTCATATTACCATCACCCATGTATGTGGTAAGGAGATCATTCCTTACAAAGATCAAATTTGTGTAATGTGCTCCTAATGCTCTCTCAGCAAGGCTCTACAACAGCAGGAAAATGGCTTTACTTCTGTCCTCGAATCATCTTACAATGAAGGACAGCATACCATTGACTGCACCCATTACTTACACAGGGTTTGATTCGGAGCAGTCAGCATAGACTTGTGAGTGGGAGATCATGCTTCCCAACTTTGTTAGAGTTCTTTGATGATGTGACCAGGAACTTTGACAAGGACAGAGTGGTAGACGTAGTCTCTATGGATTTCAGTAAGGCATTTGAAAAGCTTCCATATGGTAGGCTGCTCAGGAAGGTTACATCGCGTGGAATGCTGGGGGAACTGGCCAATTGGATACACAGTTGGCTTGATGGTAGGAAGCAGAGTGTTTAGTGGAAGGATGTCTGTCAGACTGGAGGCTGGGTCCATTGCTGTTTGTTATCTATGATTATCTATGATTATCTATGACTACAGACACATAGACATGGGATAAAACTTTTCAATGATCTCTGAATCGGCCAAGCAAGACACTCTATTGTATCAAACTGCTCCGAGGTCTTAAATGATAAACCCGAACAGAACACCCGGCCCCAGCCTTAGTATCGGAAAAAGGGAAGGGGAAGCACAGTCCTGTTGACACTGCAGGGACCTCCTTCCTGACATCTGAGAGCTTGTGACAACATTTACAGAGCTTTCCCACAGACTGCACAGACACATCAGGAATAGAGTAGGCCATACAGCACATTGAGCCTTCCTCATTGTCTTCATGTTCAAACATCTCCTCAATGCACTTATCCCACACAATTAATATATCCGTTAATGTGAGTAACCTTGGAAAGCTATAAAATAGGAAGTGCAGTAATCCCTTTGGTCCATCGAGTTTGCTCCCAATTAAATACAATGATACCTCGCCCGTTATTTCCACACCGTACTCCTGCTCTCCCACCATCCCTTTCCTGTCTCTAAATCCGTATTTATATTCAGTGTCTTGGTTTCCATGTTCGAGCGCATTCCCCAGGTTCTCCAGTCTCTGAGGGAAGACATTTATTGTCATCTCAGTGCAGAATAGCCTGTCTGTATCTAATACTGCGGCCACTTGTTTTAGACATCACAGCCTGGGGAATTATCACCCCTGCTTCCATTCTGTCTCACCCTCTCTGAGTTTTATATATCTCACTGAGATCTTCACACATTTTCCTAAACCCCATGGAATACAGGCCCAGTCGCCCCAAACTCTGCTCCCACAGCAAGCCTGTCATCCTAGAGATCGGTCTGGTCATCTTTCGCTGCTCTTCCTCAATGTCAGGGTTGTCCTTTGCTAGGTACAGAGACCAAACCTGCACACAATATTGCACAAGGTTCGAGATGGGGTCTCAAAAAGGCCCTGTACAGCTGCAGTAAGACACCCTTATTCCTGGATTCAAATCCCCCTGAAATGAAGGTCAACACCCAATTTACCTTCCTAACTGTTTTCTGCTCCTGCAATATTGCTTTCAGTGACTGGTTTGCAGGGAGATCCAGATTCTTTGCAATGTTACAGCTCCCCACTTGGTGGGACTATGTACACTGGGCAGCGTGCCAATGCCATTCCCAGTATTGACGTCTGGGTTCAGACCTCACCGCGCTGCAGGGACCTCGGAGGGCCGCGCAGAAGGAAACAACAAACAGGAGCATTCGTCCCTTTGTAGATCAACATGTTTAAAACAATCCCTTTTCAAACGATAGGCTGCCAGTCTATTGTTCCCAGCAAAGGGCACACCGCCACCTCTACCCACCTTGCTCTCCATCTGCCACGTATTTTCCCATTCACTCCACTTGTCTTAGTCACCTTGAAGCTTTTTACAACCTCCTCAAACACTCACAATCCAACATCCTTTATTTCTGTCAGCAGGTTGGGATATATTGTATTTGATTCCTGCAACCAAATGTTTAATGGGTAGTGTGAACAACTGGGACCTGAGCACCGATCTCTGTGATATCCCAGCAACCTTCCTCTGTTATTTTTTAAACATAATATTTATTTCGTGAATCTGGGTGTGACTGGCTGGGTCAGCATTTATTTCCTGTCCCTGGTTGCCCTTTGAGAAGGTGGTGGTGAGCTGCCTTGTTAAACCGCTGCAGTCCACTGTGGATTCAGTGATGGTAACACCATTGAATGACAAGGGGCAGGTTTGATTGTATTTTATTGGTGATGGTCACGGTCTGGAATTTGTGTGGCCTGAATATTACTTGCCATTTGTCAGCCTGGATACTGTCGAGATCTTGTCGCATTTGGACATGGCCTGCTTCCGTATCTGAAGAACCACAAATGTTGCTGAACATGGTGCAATCATTGGCGACCATTCCCACTTCTGACCTTAGAATAGAGGCAAGGTCATTGATCAAGCAGCCCTGAAGATGTTTGGGCCTAGGCCACTGCCCGAGGGATTCCTACAGACTTGTCTTGGAGCTGAGTTGACTGGCCTTTATCAACCATGACCATCTTCCTATGTGCCAGGTATGATTCTAATCAGCGGGGAGTTTGCCCCTGATACCTATTGATTCCAGTGTTGCTAAGGCCCCTTGATACCACACTTGGGCGAAGGCAGCCTTGATTTAAAGGGCTGTCACTCTCACCCCACCAATGTAATTCAGCTCTTTTGATCATGTTTGAACCACGGTAATGAGGTCAGGAGCTGAGTGGCCCTAATGAAGCCCAAACTGGGCAACATTGACCAGGTTATTCCTGAGCAGGTGCTGCTTGAAAGCACTGAGACCTTCCACCACTTTACTGATGATCGAGAGTAGACTGATGGGGTGGTAATTGGTCGGATTGGATTTGTTCTGCTTTTTATGCATAGGAGATACTTGGGGTAATTTTTGACGTAAACAGGGAAATGTCATTGTTGTAACTGCATTGGAACAGTTTAGCTAGGGCAGTGACAAGGTCTGGAGCACAACTTTTCAGTACTTTTGCCAGAATGTTGTCAGGGTATGTACCCTCTGCAGTATCCAATGTCTCCAACTGAATCTGGATATCGCGTGGACTGAACCAAATTGGCTGATGACTGGTAACTGAATTGCTGAGGGCCACTGGAGGAGGCTGAGGTGCATCATCCACTCAGCACTTCTGACTGAAGATTGTTGCGAATGCATAAACGTGATCTTTTGCACTGAAGTGCTGGGCTATTCCATCATTAAGGATGGGGATACTTGTGGAATCTCCTTCTCCAATGACTTGTTTAATTGTCCATAACTATCCTCAACTAGAAGTGGAAGGACTGCAGAGACCTGAACCATTGCTTGTGGAATCACTTCGCCTCTCTGTAACTTACTGCTTATGCTGTTTGGTGCACAAGTCGTCCTGGTTGGTGGCTTCATCAGGCTGATACCGCATTTTCAGGTATGCCCGGTGCTGCTCCTGCCCTCCTGCACACTCCATTGAATCAAGGTTTATCCTCTGTCTTGATGGTAATTGTTGTGAGGTGGATATGCCAGGCCATGAGGTTGTGCTGGAGTTCAGTTCTGCTGCTATCGATGCCCCACAACACGTTATGGCAACCCAGATTTGAGCTGCTAGTTCTGTTTGAAGTCTGTCCCATTTAGCACGGTGATAGTGCCACCCAGAATTATGGAGGTTATTCTCAATGTGAAGGTGTGACTTTATCTCCACAATGACAATGCAGTGGTCACTCTTACCCGATATTGTCATGGACAGATACTTCTGCAACTGGCAGATTAGTCAGGCTGTGGTCAAATATGGCTTTTACCTCTTGTGGGTTCCTTCACCACCTGCCGTAGACCCAGTCTATCAGTTATATCCTTTAGAACACGGCCAGCTCAATCAGTAATGTTGCAGCTGTGCTACTCTTGATGGTGGACATTGAAATCCCTCACCCAGAGTACGTTTTGTGCCCTTGCCACGCTCAGTGCTTCCTCCAAGTGTTGGTCAGCATGGAGGAGTACTGACTCATCGGTTGGGAGAGGCTGGTACATGGTAATCAGCAGGAGGTTGCCTTTCCCAAGTGTAAACTAACACTATGAGTCATCATGGGATACGGAGACCCTGTTGAGGACTCCCAGAGCAATTCCCTTCCAACTGTATCCCACTGTGCCATCATTTCTGTTGTGTCTGTCCTGCTGGTGAGACAGGAGATATCCAGGGAAGGTGATGGGGTGTCAGGGACATAGTCATACTCACAGATTCATACCTTAAATACAATGTCAGGCTGTTGCTTCACAAGTCTGTTTATTTTTATTCACTGTTTCCTGCCAGTTGTCCCATTCTAGACACATTGCCATGCATTAGCCCCAAACCACTAAGATTTGATTTTGTAAACTGGACTTGGAGCTTTACCAAAACATTTCTAAAAATCCACGTGTTCTATATCCATTGCTTCTCTTTCATTTGTCTCCCAGTCTGTTTCTCAAACGTAATTCCCATTTCATAAACCTGTGTTAGTGTTGTCTATGACCATTATTTTCAGTCCCAATAATTTCTCCCAAACCATTTACTTACTATGTTCGATGTTCCATGTACTATTTCATTTTCCATACCGGACTTGCTTTTCCTGGTATTGTCAGAAAGTTGTGTGAAGACTGAACTGAAGTTGTGGATTCATAGTTTTGCCATTTCCCTGTTTCTCATTCTCCATTCTCTGGTTTCAAACTGGAAGGAACCTGCACTGTTTTTTCATACTTCTCACATTGACATAATTTGACAAGCTATAACAGTTCACTCTTATAACCTTTGTGAACATTATCTTCAGAAACCCATCAATTCCTGTCTTAAGCTGCTCAGCTCCACATCATACACGCACAGGAGCATAGTCTCTGTACCAACAGAAATACAGCACGATCTATATTAGTCCCACTTTCCAACACCACGCACATAGCCTGGAATGTTATGACACTTCCAAGTGCTCGACCAAGTACTTTTAACGGTTGAGAGGTTAGCCGTGGTAACTCCCCTTTCAGGAAGTACATTCCAGACCTCAACACGCTCTGGTTGAAAAAAATGTAATCTTTAAATCCTCGCTGAACCTCAAACCCTTCACTTTAAAAGTGTGCTCCTTAGTTCTTGACACTCTGTCTAAAAGGAACAGTTGCTGTCTGTCCACCCTGTCCATGCCCCTCGTTATCTTATCCTTCTGAATCACATCCCCCTCAGCCTCTCTGTCCAAAGTAAACAACCCGAGCTTATCCAGCCTCTCTCCATCGCTGATATGCTCCATCCCAGGGAACATCCTGGTGAATCTCCTCTGCAACCCCCTCCAGTACAATCACCTCATTCCTGTAATGAGGCTCCCAGAACGACATACAGTATTCCATCATGGACTAAACGAAGCCCTGTATAGCACTTATAATCTACTCCCTGATTAATAAACGCTCCTCCCAAGGTTCAATTCTTAACTAGTCCATTACCCTGTTCAGTCACATTCAGGGATGTGTGGAGAAACACCCTGTGAGCTCCCTAGTGTTCTGCCAATCATTGTGTACACCCCATGACTGGTTCCTCCTTCCAAAGTACATCACCTCATATTTATCAGGATCACATTCCATCTGCCATTGATCTGCCCATCTGATCATTCCACTTGTATTTTCGTGTAAAATCAGAACTTCCTCCTCACTGCCAACCACCCGGCCAATCTTTGTGTCAAACACAAACTTACTTATCACAACTCCCACCCCTCCACCCCCCCACCTCCAGATTCACATCTATACCATTTATGAATGCTACAAACAATAAGGGACACAACACTGATCTCTGTGGTACACCAGGGGACACTGGTCTCCAGTCACACAAACAGCCTTCTCTCACCTCCCCCCCCCCCCCGACTCCTGACACTAAGACAATTTTCTTTGTAACTTTTCAAGTTACCCTCGATATTGTGAGATTTTACTTTATGTTTTTCAATTTCCCATGTGGAACTTTGTCAAAGGCCTTGCTGCAAAACTAAATAAGCGAACTCCTCAAACTAATTCAATCAAATTCATTAGATGTGACTTCAGTCTCATAAAGTCATGATGATTATCCCTGATCAAACCTTGTGACTCTGATTGGAGTTCGATTTTCTCCTTCTCTATTTTCTCCAGTAGTTTCCTGAACAGTGATCTAGTACTCGCTCATCTATAGTTAATTTGGAAAATCTCTACCACCCTTACTGTGAATTTGGAATCATATTAGCTGCTCTCAAGTCCTCTAGCACCTCCTCATGGTCAGATTCTAATTAAAATTTCCAGTCAGTGTCTTTCCTCCCTTGACTCCAACAGTATCCAGACCTGCGCATTGGTCGAATTTTATACCAGACAAAGCCTCAAACTCCTGCTCGTATTTTACCTCAATCTCTTCAAGAGCTTTCCAGTCCATCTTCTCGAGTTCTGTACCTGCATCCTCCTTCTCCCAAGTAAAACAGCTGTGATGTTTACATGTAACAATCTATCAATGTTCTCCGGCTTGAAACACAGATTGTCCCCCTTTGGTTTCTAATGGATACGAACTGTTTGCTGATTATTCTGTTCTACCTGTCCGTGTAGAATACCGTGGGATTCTCACGAATCTCGCCTGCTTGCACTTCTCCATGTCCCTCTGTCATTCAGTCCCCCCTATGTTTCTTAGTTTCTCACTTTCACGACAATTACCTCTCATCTTTTGAAACTCGAGATCACAGGCTGATTTTCCCCATCAGACAATCTTGCCATTTTATTGATTAGTCTGGAAAATACCTTTTGAAGTTCCTCTGTAGTCAGTATATTCTATCTTATATTGGGACTCCAAACGGTACACAATACTCTAGCTGCAGTCTCAGCAACACTATATGCAGCTGGTGCACGACATCTTCTATATTGCAATTACATACATATGAATGTAAACCTAATTTTTCGTTTCCTATTTGCATATATTCTTCCCAATTCCTTTCACTTTAACTTTTCTTATGATATTAGCGTGAGAGTTCTTAAAAAAAAAGATCCTCCTGAATATCGAACGATACGTTATCCATTAGCTCCTCATTGCCTATGTCCACAAGAATCATCTTCAAACCATTCCAAACAATGTTTTCCACTTATGGTTTTCATTTCATCGATGCATTATCATCCTCCCCAGTTTTCCCATTACCTTCTATATATCCAGGAACACGTTCTTTATAATCGAGCCCAACAGACACCCGACCGCGGATTACAAGTTACTGATCTGTAGTTCACCACTCTCCATCTTCATTCTTTCTTAAACTGTTGGATAATATTTATAACTTTTGCCATAACCAGATTGGATAAATATCTTTTCGGAATTTATTGGAAAATAACATGAAAATCTGCGATGCAATCAATACATCTATTGTTGCTTCCTCTGAAATTCTTGTATGAAGTACATCTGATCTGTCAGATTGAAAAATACTCAATCCAGCTTTCTTTTCAAAGATGACCTCAACACTGATAAGAATGATCTTCGACTTTACTTACATAAACCCCATGGTCACTTGGTATTTCTGGGAGAATTTCTGGATATTCTGCCTTGATGATAGACCCAAAGGAACTGTTTCTTTCCCCTGTGATTTCTGCGTTCACTACAATAAGTAACCCTGTCTGCACACCTACTGTTCCACATTTGACCTTGTTTTTAGTTTTGTTTCATGCACTGATGCACGTTTTTTTTAGCAGTCTTTATGGTTTTCTTTAGTAGTCTTTATGGTTTTCTTTTGTTTGCATGCTGTTTCGCTTTTTGATTTTCTTCTCAGTTTCTTGGTCATCCGTTGCTGGGTCCTACATTTCTCTGAATCCACTGGCTTACTACAACACTTGGCATTTCTCTAAGCTGCTTCCTTTGAACTAATAGGTAGTTAAAGGTGAGGCTGAAAGGGTTAGGTCGGAGAGGAGGGTGGGCCGTATTGATGGGAAGGAAGATGAACACATAGGAACGTTCAAAAGGGGGGAGTGTGCTGAGTTGGAATATTGGACTGGGATAAGGTGGAGTTACGGGAAATGGGGAAACTGGTGAAATCTACATTAATTCCCTGTGGTTAGAGTGTCCCAAGGTAGAAAAGGAACCTTTCTTCATCCATGCTTCGGGTAGTTAGGGTTTGGTGATGGAGGAGGCCCAGGACTCTCATGTCCTTGCCAGAGTGGAAAGGAGAGGTAAAGTGTTTAGCCACAAGGTGGTGGAGTTGGTCAATGTGGCTGTTCCAGCGATGTTCTCTGAAATGATCCACGTATATCTCCCCAATGTAGAGAAGACCACACTGAGTTGAAAGGATGCAGGAGATGAGACGTTCTGTCTCCCTTCATCACCGATCACTTTCAACACCACCTTCATCTACCTATCGCATTCCCAGCTCCCTCCCTCCTGCCACACCCCCGTCTCATTTATCCCTCAGCTCCCTTGACCCAGAAGCCTCATTCCTGATAAAGGGTTGTGCCCGAAACGACAATGCTCCTGCTCCTAGTACGCTGCCTGACTGCTTTTCCAGCACCACTGATCTCCAATAGCTGCAGTGCCCACTCTCTCCTCACACCTTCAGGGCTTGCATGCTTATAACAGTTACTTCAAATAAAACAAAAACTACTGTGTACTCAAACAGCATAAAGAAAAACAATGCATGCTGGTCACTGTTCCCAAAAAGTCCTTTACAGCAAAGTTTTCAATTAGCTTTTCTGATCATTCAACATCAATTTCTAAATAACCTGATCTCTAGCTCAGTGCTCGACAAAGTGTTAATGCCAGCTATCTAACATATGGTCACGAAATCCATTTTTTCCACAGCATTAGCATTCAGTTGGGTTAACACATTTTAGATATAATGTAAACAGGACATTATTACAGCAGTAGCCACAAATGTGTATGTCTCAATTTCCTGTTTTATAACCTGCCCAACATTTGTATTGCAGCTTTCACTTTGATATTTCACTCCCATCAATGTTTCCTTCTGCTTGCTGTTTTTATGCTCCACTTTAAGATTCTGTAGAATCTGAGTGACGTGGACTTTGGGGAGATTAATGATAGAGATCATCCTGCCACATCATTTATGTTCTTCTTAAGTATCATTGTGACATTTTCTCCTGATCTCCCGTTATGTTAGTGGAGTAGAGAAGGATAATGATCTTCCAACAATGCTCTGTATTTGCCCCAGAGAGCTGAGACAGCTCTAACCTGGGTGGGAACCTTACAGCAGGATGGTAAAGCATTGCTGCTGCTGTACAGGATCTTAGTGAGATCATATCTGGAGTAGTGTGTGCAGATTTAGTCTCTCCAATGAAGAAAGAATGTTGTTGTATTGGAAGCAGCTCAGAGATATTCCCCTCAGCTGATTCCTGCAATGAAGGTGCTAGCTTATAATGAAAGGATGATCAGGTTGATACAATAGCCATTGGAGTTTACAAAAATGAAAGAAGATCTTATTTCAACACAGATGACAGGAAGGAGTCATCAACTGAAGAGAATTACACAGATAATGGAGAAATCCATTCCGTTCTTCAGCCTGTTACACACGAACAACAGAAGGATATTCAGGCCTTTGACCCTGTTACACCAGAAGAGGATGAGGCTGTTCAGCCCCTGGAGCCGAATGTATATTTACAGGAGGAGGCCAATCAGCCCCTCGAATCTATAACACTGGACCCAGAGTAGGCCATGCGGCACCAGTATCCTGTTACACAGCAACAGGATCAGTCCATTCAGCCTCCTCAAGTCCGTAACATCGGAACTGAAAGCGGTCACACAGTGACTGGAGATTTGTTACACTGGGATAACAGGAGGCCATTCAGACCCACCGAGTCTGAAAGAAGAGAATTAGATAAGGATAAAACTATCTGAAACTTATTTCATGGGAAAGGAGGAGGTAATTCAGACTCGTGTCTGTTGTATGGGAACAAGAGAAGACCAATCGCTTCCTTGGTCCCATCTCTGGGAAACATGAGGAGACGGTTCAGTATCTTCACCTATTATGGAGGAATATGAGAAGACCCATCAGCCCCTCAAAATGTTACACAGCAACGGGAAGATTCCATAATCCCCCACCACTTTAACGCATCAACAGGAGGTGGTCATTCTGGCCTTGGAGATGATAACATGGGAACTCCAGAAAGACTTCATCCCATTGATTTTGTACACCAGCAGGATGATGAGTCCAGTCAGCCACACATACCGGTTATACAGAAATTGGAGCACATCTCTTAAAACCCTTTTGCATCAATCAAAATCAAACAGGAATTCAAAGAAAGCGTAAAGGTTTTAGAAAAGGAAGAACTTATAATAACTGAATACATTAGGGTGTAAAATGTAACAATAAAGTATTGTAATTTAAGGCAAATTATTCGAATCCATTGTTGTGGACATTTGCAAACGTAAACCACAATCCATCGGAGTCAACATAGTTTTGCAAAGGCTAAATCATGATTGAAGTGTTTTCTTGAGTTATTTAAAGATGTGACAAACAAGGTGGATAGTGGGAATCCTGGAAATGGAATATATCTGGTCTTCGTGAAGGATTCAGATACGTCGCTTCTCAAAGAGTGAGTGGTAAGATCAGACAGCATCAGTTTAGGAGTAATTTATTGGTTTGGATGGAGGATTGGTGAACTAACAAAATGCAGTCAGATAAAATAACTGTGTCATTTTCTCTTGGAAAATGCAATTTGTTGGATGCCATAGATTTCAGTTCTCATGCTTCAACCATTTGTGATCGACATTATTACTCGGTTAACGGGATAGAAAATACTTTAGCTACATTTTCAGATGACACTAACATTGGTGGGAAATTACTTCAGAATGATGATGCAAGAGATTTAAAAACTATATGTATAGATTGGATGAATGGGCAAACATTTGGCAATGAAAATTAAAGTGGATAAATATGGGGTTATTCAAGTTGGCCAGCCTAATAAAAAGGCAAATTATTATCTAAATGGAGAGAAACTTCAAAGTGCTTAAGTGCAGATTGATCTGGGTGCCTGCTTGCATATCACAGAAAACTTGCTTGCGGGTACTTGAAGTAATGAGAAATGCAAGTATAACTTCATCGTTTATTTGTAAAAGGATGGAGTAGAAAGGTTGCTGTAACTATGCAAGGCGTTAGTGAGGCTGCAACTGGAGTACAGTTTGAGTGTCCTGCAGAATGAGGTATTTCCATTGGAGGCAATTCAGAAGAGCTTCATTAGATTGATTCCATATTTGAAGTGTTTGTCTTATGAAGAGTCATTGAGCAGTTTAGGCCTATACTCTCGAGTTTATAAGAATGAAAGGAGATCTCATTGAGGTCTGTAAAATGCTAAAGGTAATTGAAAGTGTTGCTGTGGAGTGGATATTTTTTCATGTGGCCCAATCTACAATAAGAGACTACAGTTTGACGATCGAGAGATAGCAGGGATGTCGAACAGAGGCCGCGATGACATCAGCCATGATTGTATTTCATGGCGGAGCAGGTTCGAAGGGTTGGATTCCTGACTGATGCTCCTTGTTCATATTCAGATTTACGACGGTGTTACACAGTAATGGGGGAGGATTATGTATCAAACAGGAAGCAGGCACTCCGGATAAATCAGTCTAAATCAGTTTGACAGAACGTCACCAGTGGAGTCACACAATGACCAATGCTAGGTCCTCAACAATTTACAATCTATATCAATGATCAGGAAGTTGGAACAGACATAGAGAAACTGAGTTTTGTCATGTTGCTGTGATAAGCAAGAGATTAAATTATCAAGAGAGGGTGGAGGGTCTACAGATAGACAGACAGGTAAAGTTAACGGAGAATAATTTGGCAGGTGCAATATAACATGATATAATCTGTCATTTCATTTACAGGAATAATGGAAGGCAGTATGTTACTGAAATGGAGAGGGATTACATGGATTAATGATACTGTGTACTGGGGGGGACACTCAGACCCGTTCAGACATGGGAGGTTTTGCTCCATCCCTGATCGTCGGCTCCTTGATGCTCCAAGCGACCCCATTGCTCTCCGTACACATGGAATGTTTTGAAGTGTTTGTTTGGTGATGGGGGATGCTGTTATCAAACGTGTATCAAGGGGATGGCCTTTATCCAAGATACATTCATTCCTTTCTACATGGAGATCTGAAGACGATCGGAATGGCTGCCTGCTTGTGAATGAAGAGGCTTTGGCTGCAGTGAAGACAGGGGTATTCACTAACATGATGTACTGTGATGGGCACGCTGCAAGATTAATACAGAGAGTGCTCCTTCAGTTCCTCTACCTCTCCCCATTGACACGGCTACTCCATGTACACCATCAGGAATCCCATTATACTGGATATACCCGGCAGTTCCCTGCTGAGGGCGAAACAATGTATTTAACTCATTCACCATATATATCCTCCGTCACTGAATGGTTACATTGATGGCAACATACTGGGAGATGATGGATATGTCACCCAGTCCTGTTTTAAAAGTTCCAGAACATAGAAGCTGAATGAAACTGTGACCCTAACAGCCCCTGGCAGCACCATCCTTCCCCCTGGTGTGAAGCTGCAGGTCGTGTTAAAGGAGGTGACCCCGCTCTGTGACCAGCTCCTTGTTCAGTCAGGGTCCCCTCACACTCTGCTCCTGGGTTAAGTGGAACTTGGGAAGCTGTTCCTGGAAAATCCGGGGTGGACACAGCAGATCCCTTTCCCCACACACACTCAATGCGTGGTTTCAAAGCTTCCCCTCTCTGCAGCCTCTGCTCCATTTGTTGTTCATGTTGCAGACCCAGATGTTGTAACTACAGTCCCCCAGCTCCATCCACATTTGGTTCACCAAATCCACAGGTCTCCCTGAATGTCTGAGGCAACTCACAGCACAACCTCCAGCAAACCATCCCCAGCTGCTGCGCTAACTTTTCAATAACAGGTGTCAGTTAGAAACCCCTCATCTATAAGTGTTGTGGACCAGACCAGATTCCCGCAAAATATTTTAAGAAGGCCGCTTAGACCCAAACGTTTCCTTATTTTGAATATAGATATGAAGTGTGCTTTCCAGATATGTTGTGACTGGTCAAACCACTCGAAGTTAAGCAAAATCTAATCTATTTAAATGCTTTAGTTAAAATACAATCACAGAAAAGAACATTTCGGGATGGCTTATATGTTGGAACACTTACACAAACAATAGATACCGTACCTTATTGGTATACACTGCTTGGCACAAAGATATATTCAAATACAGATTCTAACATGCAGTTTTCTGATCCAGGAGAAATCAACATCAACAGAGATCTCAGAGAGAAAAGCAGCGGGGGATCATGTATTGACACATCCAACCATTCTGGGATCCGAACAGCTTCTGAATGCTGCAGCTAAAAACAAAACGAGGAAACCTGGTCTGGGAGAGCTGGCTACTGCCCTTCCAATGTTATCACCGTTTTAATAAAACCTAAAGGCTTTCTCAGTTATTTACTTAAACTGTTTTCAGACAGCAGTTCTACACCTCTGCTTTTAAAACCTCTCTTCAAAAAAAAAAAGAAAATAACCTTTTTACAGTGATAATATTCTTACAATTCCACCTTTAATAAAATGATCCATCAATATACAAAGATGGATTCATTTTAGATCTCCTAATCTTCCTCTATTAGTAGACTGGAATGAATATATATTACATTGACTCTGAGCATACAAATGTTCACAACTAGTTTCGATTTCAGTCATTTTACTCCTGCCAAAGAATGCCTTTTGTCTTTCTTCATCCAAGTCTCCACAACGTGTCAAAACTTACTTTTCCTCGCCCTGTCAACTTTATAATTTCAAATTAAATTCTAGCAATAAGAAACTCAATAAAAACAGACTGGTATTTTTCTCCCTAAACTTCTCCACAAACTTTAAGGGGTCTCAATCAGTGATAAAGATTTGTCTCAGGTATGTTATTCGCAATTTAAATGCTGAAATATTGTAACACCAACACCAAGCTCAAGGCCTCCTTCCCCATCGTGGAATAAATCTGTTGGTGTTTCCACTGGACACTCCAACCACACATTACGTAATGGAACACTTCTCATCTCTCCAATAGTCCTTCTGAATGACATAGCTCCTCATGTCTCAGCATAAAAGAATTACATGCTTCTGTACCTCTTAATGCTGTAACCCCTTTACCTGCTACACCCGGCCTATGCCAGTAAACCTTACTCTCAGAGGGATATGTTTTAAGAAGATCTCACACCTTCTTTTCAATCCCTCACAGAAACCAAGCTTTGATTTCTGAACCCAATCATCATCATGAGCCATTTCTAAGCTTGCCATTGTAACTCTCTGCTCTTCCACAAGAGTTCTCCCGACTGCAGGAATTGAATTGTTGAACTTCTCCAAAATTAGAGTCTCTCTCAGAGTGCCATAGCTTTGCTCTGTTTTAATGCCCTTGCCCACTTTTCAAAATTACTTTGGTTGATTCTTTCAAACACAAAGTGTGTTTAACCACGGACGCTATTTTAGATTCCTGAAACACTGTTGGCTTCTGGCACAAGCTCAAATGCACTTCAGATGGCTTTCTTCACCTCCTCCGATAGAGATGCAAATATCTATCAGCTTTGTTTGGATAAACTAAATCCACATGTTCTCTGGCCACTGCACTTGTTTAGCCACTTTCTGAAATGAAATTAAACAGACTCCGCCATCATTCTCATCAAATTTAGATAATGCCTGGATGTATTTAAACAGATCCTGATCAGGCCTTTGGCGACCATAGGGTTGCTCTACCTCACTATCCTCTAATGAAAATACATACAAAATGAAGAGGAATTTAGAATAACTTAACTATTCGAAAACTTAACCGAATAATGGATACAGTACGTTCTACAAATGAACTGTTCAATCTATTAACATCACCTAAACACGCCCCTTGGCAAAAAGGAACATTCAGACATGCATTCTTGCATACAGTTCTCCAAGCCAGGAGGAAACACCATCAAGTGAGGCTTTAGAGAGAGTAGCAGCTAGGGATAATTTACTAAAACTTCCAACCCGTTTTGGGACACCAAGCTCCCGGTGATTGTTACAGCGACAAGAAAAAACTAACGAGAAAGCCTGTCTGTGCGAGCTGGCCATTGTTACTATTATTTATTAAAAACCCTAAAAGCCCCGTAAGTTATTTACTTGAGCCGTTTTCAGTCGGCAGTTTGGTCTTTAAGACCTCTTACTAAAAAAAAGAGAAACTGACGTTTTTGTTAAAAAAGTAACAGCATTGTCAGGCAATTTAGATGACTGGTCCTTCACTCAGTGGGCTTCCTCGTGTTACTGATCACAAGGTCACTTGAGTGGGACAGCCACAGGTACAGACCAAGTTACAAGGATGTATCTTATAACTACTGAAACACGCCTGTCCATGGACCATCACACGGGACATATCAGGAAGTGAACAACAGCTTAACACACGCCATTTCAGTATTTCTGAACTACACAATGCCAGTACTCGATACACTAGGGAGCCAAAACCCAAGGCCAGGGAAAGATACAGAGGGACAGAGAGATTCACATTAAAGACAGAAACAGGCAGTTAATTAACTGAAAAGATGTTGTGGAAATATGGGGGAAAAGACAGGGCAGTGGGACTAACTGGATAAGTGAGATCTTCGTGAGTAAAATGACAAGAATGAGAACATTGAATAAAGGCGTTGTCAGATGAGCTGGAATGGTTTGTTACATCAAATTCTCAAACTGCTTAACAGAACAGCACAAACAACATAAACTGGGACAAGATGACAGCCCAGCATGGAGAGCTGTGCACACCATGCTAGTGTGTTGCTCAGTAAACTACACTATCTGCCCAGCATGGAGCGTATTGCAAACTTTACGATCATATGCTAACTATCCTCGCATCAGATTAGTGCCTGCAATGGGAAGGTTTGCTGTGTGTGTGTGTGTGTGTGTGTGTGTTTGTGTGTGTGTGTGTGGTTGAATGCGAAACTCATTGTTTGAGAAGGAACGCACATAGAGGAAAGTATTTTAATTATGAACAACTGGCAGGCTTTGTATTAATCAACAGAGAGAACGAGGGAAGTTTCATGGACAGATGAGGTAAAGTGTTTGAGAATGTTAAAATAAAGTCATTGCCAGACACAACAGCAATATACATCCGCGTGCACATGAATGACAGATGGATGGGAGTTTGGTATGAGGTCGAATCAGATTTGTTTTGGGCAGGTTTGAACCCGGGAGCGTCAGCAGCAGATTATTGGCTTCATTAAGCCTGTACTGCATAGCTCAAAGTTCAAACAGCAGATGGAATAAACCAGTGAGATATATTCTGGAGTGGTGAGTATTTCAAGTTAGAAATGTTCAGGGCATGATGTCAAGATTCAGCTCATAGTCAAAGGTATCTCCCACAGTTGTGACTTGCCTGCTTCAGTTGCAGACATTGGCCAGGGATGGGATGGAAACAGTGGAAGGAAGTGGAGTTTGTAACCAGAACAGTAGACGGTGACCTCGATGCTCTGAACAGCAAAGACAATGATACAATTCATTGTGGTTCTCCTCTGAAACTGAATAGATCAACATAGAGACTCGTGAGTAACAGAGCAGAGAGCGAGACAGTAATTGAACACATTCATTAATGTAGTTAGTAGTGGTCTGTAGAGTAAATATCTGGATTGAGAGATTCAACAGGAACAATAACAGTGATAAGACGTGTAGACGAGATGCAAGAACAGTAATACAGTCATAACTGGTTTATAGAAAATAAAATCTGGACAGTGACACTCACCAGGAACACCAACGATAACCAGGAAGTGATAATAGAAGTATTGAATAATGAGAAGAGCGTAATAGATCTGCGTTGATAATGACCACCAATAAAATGCAGAAAGATACCAAACATAATCGGATAAGCTCCTGTATATTGTTGGAATATTCCTGTCTAATGTTCTCAAATTCTGATCCATTGTTGGCACATTCCAGTCTAATGTTCTCAAATTCTGATCCATTGTTGGCACATTCCAGTCTAATGTTCTCAAATTCTGATCCATTGTTGGCACATTCCATTCTAATGTTCTCAAATTCGGATCTCTCCTCTCCCTCTCTCTGGATCTGCTGATCCCTGTCAGTGCTGTCGGTGATGCTCCCGCTCATGTTAAGGAATAACACATTGAACGGAGTCCATTTATTATTAAAAGATGGAAACACTCCACTGGCATAATTAGAATCCATGGAGATTGGCATTAATTGCACTTACCAAATAAATAGGCTCAGTTAACCTGTTCAAAACATCACTTTTCATTTATTGGTTTTGGATGGAATGGCTGAGGGTTGCTGAGGGATGCATCATAAATCTTCAAAACTTTTTAATCTTTTTATTAACTTGTATATGAGAGTATTAACAGGACACTGCAGGCGTCTATATATGTTCCACTCTGTTTATGAAAGGAGGCAGTTATAAAATAACAGATCGGTTGCATAAAAGAAAATCGGGTGGGCAGGTTTCTCGATACCTGAACCCAAAGTACGGTACTTATTGACCAGTGTGTGGCCACTCCTGGTTTTAATGCCCTGTTATCAAATCCTTTCATAACTTTGAGACAGAGCATTGAGACTGCTGCTCAGGAACAGGCCGAAGTAATTCTGTCCCTATGGGACGCTTACAGAGGGATAAGAGAAGGCCATCCAGCCCATATTCGCCTGTTGCTACTTGAAAAGGTGGAAAGCTGGAATATTGGCACATTTTGCCGAAAGAATCATTCAGAACAAAGAGATGTGTCGCTGCAGCTGTATGAAGTGTTACTGAGAGGGCACTTGGATTAAGTAGTGTTGTTGGTGTTTCTGTAACTGAGAAAGAATAGACCTCCATTAGATACAGTTTAACAGCTGCTCATAATCCACGGGTTGTTGTGTCATTTAATGTCTGGGATCTGTTACACAGGGACAGGAGCCATGAAGCCTCTTGAGTCTATTTCAGAGGGACAAGAGGAGGTCATTCAGCCTCTCCAGAATATTACAGAGGGGCAGGAAATGTTTATTTAACATTTCAAGTCTGTTACACATAAATATTAGTTTTAAACTAGTTCTGGAATAGGAAAGGCCTGATGTAAACATTAAGGTTCTAACTTTGAACAATGCCAATTTTGAAAGTGTTAGGCGAGCCCTGTGAAAGGCTGATTGGAATACCCTATTCACAGGTAAAGGGATGGTTGGAAAATGCAAGGAAATCAAAACTTGGTTTCAGAGAGTCCAGAGCCAACGTGTTCCTATCAGTGAGAGGGGCAAGGCTGGTGGGTGCAAGGAGTGCTGGATGGCTAGATATATTGATGTTATGGTCAAGGCAAGGAAGGAGGCATATGTCAGATAAACAGAGATGAGATTAAGTGCACCCCAAGAGGAGTATAAGTGCAATAAGTGTATAGTCAATGGGGAAATTGGGCCAGAAAAATGTGGACATGAGATGGCTTTAGAAATAGGGTTAACGAGGCATTGAAGCAACTCTACACATCCTTAAATGGCAAAATATTAACTAGGGAGAGAATAGGGCACCTTAAAGATCAGTAAGGCTACGTATGTGTGGAACCACAGGAGATGGAAGGGATACTAAACAAGTATTTTTCGTAGTATTTAATGTAGAAGAGGTTACAAGAGGGAGAGAATGAAGAAATACATAGAGATATCTTGAAAAGTATCTGTATTACAAGGAGATGTTGGACATTTTAAAACATATAAAGGTGAACAAATCCCTGGGACCTGATCAGTTGTATCCCAGAATATTGTGGGAAAGGAGGAAAGAAATTGCTCAGCCTTTTGCTGATATATCTGTAACATTGATTTCCACAGGTGAGGTGGCGAAAGACTGGAGGATTACTAACATAGTGTCATTATTTCAGAAATTAAGGAAAACCCAGGTAACTATAGATCAGTGAGCCTGACGTCAATGGTGACTAAATTGTTGGAGGGAATTTTGAGGGAAACGATGTATACGCATTTGGAAAGACAAGGACTGAAGAGGGCTTTGTACATTGGAGATCACGTCACACTGACTCGGTGGAATTTTTTGAGGAAGTGAAGATGATGATTGATGAAGGCAGGACAGTGGATGTTGTCTTTATGGAATTCAGTAAGAAAACCAAACTGTTCTACATGGTAGACTGGTTAGCAAGATTAGGCTGCCTGGGATCCAGGGAGAACTCGCCATTTAGGTCCAAACTTTTCTTGAATATCGGAGACAGGGTGGGACAGTGACATTTGTTCATTAAACTTGGAGACCTGTGACCAATGGCGCTGCTCGAAAAAGATCAATAGTGGGTCCACTGCCTTTTGTTACTGATACAAATAATTTGCACTCGAGTATATGAAGTATGGTCAGTAAGTTTGTAGATAATAACAAATTTGATAGTGTAGTCGACAGTGAAGAATGATCTCTCAGAATATAATGGGAACTTAATTAGGTGAGCTGAGGAGTGTCAGATGCAGTTTATTTTAGATAAATGTGAGGTGTTGCATTTTGGCAAGAAAATTCAGGGCCAGACACATAGGTAGGACACTGTCAAAAGTTGCCAATCAAGGAGAACTCTATAGAAATTATAGAATCCCTACAGTTAGGAAACAGGATTTTCGGCCCATCAAGGCCACACCGTCCCTCTAAACAGTATCCCACTGGACAAAGCCCCACCCTATCCCTCTCAGCCTACATTTCCCATGGCTAATGCACCTTGCCCACACATTCAAGGGTACTATGCACGATTTAGGATGGCCAACCTACCCTTATCTGTATATTGTTATACTGTCGGAGGGAAACATAGCATCCGGAGGAAACTCACACAGACACGGAGAGAATGTGCAAACTCCACACAGCCAGCCATTCCAGGATGGAATTAAACCCAGGTCGCTGCCCTGTGAGGCACCTTGTAGTGCAGGTTCTCCGTTCCTTGAAATTGCCGTCACAGGTAGACAGCGCAATGAAGAAGGCACTTGGTGATCTTCCCTTTATTGGTGCGTGCTTTGTATCTATGCGTTTGCATGACATGTTGCATTGGTACAGGACATTGTTTTGGCTACCTTTGTAATATTGCCTTTAATTCTGGTCACCCTGCTGTCGGAAAGATGTTGTCAAACTTGAAAGGGTGCAGCAGAGATTTAAAAGAATGTTGCAGGTGTTGGAGGGTTGGAGTTACAGGGAGAGTTTGAATAGGCTGGGAGTATTTTCAAGTGTTGAGGCTGAGGGTGGGCCTTAAAGAAGTTTATAAAATCAGGAGGGGCATAGAAAAAGTAAACACTCAATGTATGTTCCCAGGATAGACAATTCCAAATATAGAATATAAAGGCTTAAGGTGAGAGGAGAAAGATTTAAAAAGGGACGTGAGGGACAACATTTTCACACAGAGTCTGCTGCGTGTATGGATTGAACAGCCAAAAGAGGTGGTGGAGGCAGGTACAGTTACACCTTCTAAAAGGCATTTGGATGGATACATGCATGGGAAGTGTTTAGAGAGAGATGGGCCAAGTGCTGGCAAGGGAGACGAGATAGATTTAGAATATTTGGTTGGTATAGATAACCAGACCGAAGGATCTTTTTCCATGCTATACATCTCTGAGAGTCTATTGACTCTTGAGAGTTTAACACGGGAACAGGAGGAGGCTCTTCAGCTTCTGAATTCTGTCAGTCAGCTGGTTTGCTCAATGACTGAGAGTCAAATACAAAAATAAATCATTCAGATTTTGATGGTGTTTTACGGAAACAGGAGAAAGGCTTTTAGTCAGGAAAACCTGTAAAGAATGTGAAGAGGCTATTCAGTCCCTCACCTCCATTCCACAGGAGCAGCAGGTGAACACAGAGCTATTGGAGCCTGTTACTCAGGAGCAGGAGGAGGACATCTACTTTCACAAAACTTCGATTCGGAGGCAGTCACTCAACTGCTCGTGACTGGGACACAGGAACAGGAGGGAGTTACTCAGCTGCTGAAGACTGGGACACAGGAACAGGAGGGAGTCACTCAACTGCTCGAGACTGGGACACAGGGACAGGAGGGAGTCACTCAACTGCTCGAGACTGGGACACAGGGACAGGAGGGAGTCACTCAACTGCTCGAGACTGGGGCAAAGGAACAGGAGACAGTCACTCAACTGCTCGAGACTGGGACACAGGAACAGGAGGGAGTCACTCAACCGCTGGAGACTGGGACACAAGATCAGGAGGGAGGCATTCAACTGCTCGAGACTGGGACATAGGAACAGGAGGCAGTCACTCAACTGCTCGTGACTGGGACTCAGGAACAGGAGGAAGTCACTCAACCGCTCGAGACTGGGACACAGGGAAATCTGGAGGCTAGTGAGGCCCGAGGATCCTGTTACACAGGAACAGGAGGGGGGGGACTCACTCCCCACCAGTATGGGACACTGGGAGAGAAGGGCAGTTTGCTTGGAACAAACGCAAATATATTAATAAGTTGCATTCGTGGACCACACAATCCTGCACCAACATTCACTAAGACCACGGCTGATCTGATGGTGATTCCCTCATTCCATTTCACGGAGACTGTCCTCTCTGCAGCCTCTGCTCCATTTGTTGGTCATGTTGCAGACTCAGATGCTGCAACAACAGTCACCATGACTCATCCAGAGGGATGGGTCTTACCGGATGAGCCTGGATTTGAAAGGTCCAATAACAAGAATGAAAACATAAAATAAAGGTATAGCCAAATGTTTAGTTCTCTCACACTCGCAATCCAACTCACATAACCAGCCAGTCCATTATACTTTCAGGATGGAGCACTGTGTAGCTATGGCTAGTGCACTGCAGAATACAACCCTGCAATATCCAGAATCGAACGCTGTGCAGCCGACACCAATGCTTGACCCGTAATCCTGGGCTAAATATCCAGCGTGAGGAGCTGTGCAGTCCGCACTGGTTCATTCATATGTAAACCCAGGCTGTTGCATTGTTCGGTAACACTGTGTTAGATCACTGCCCAGTGTGGGGAAACTTGCAGCCAATGTTGGAAGTGACAGGATGTGCAGCTCCCATCCATTTACAGCTCCATAACTCCACTGTACCTTGACAAGGCGTGCCATGGATTTGAAAATCACTGCTATGTAGAGATGTAAATGGAAACAGTTTAAATACCAATAGTACTGATTAAGGCGAGTATCACACCAGTATTTAAAGTTGAAATACCTGAGATAATATCCAATGAGGTTTCGTGAATGGAGCAAAGTAGTTAGAGGGGGATGGTAATGTTATTGTGGTTGCACTATAATCAACAATGTGAATTAGAGGAACAAATATGCAGAGGGACTGAGGAGACTTGCAGGAACAGTAGGGTTGTTATAATAGGTGATTTCAATTTTCCTAACATAGACTGGGGTTTCCAGATGGTTAAGAACTTAGATGGAACGTAATTTGTTAAGTGTGTTCAGCGAAGTTTCCACAATCAATATATAGAGTATCGTAATCGGGAAGGGACAAACTCGACCTATTGTTGGGAAATAGGGCAGGATAGGTGAAGGAGGTAAAATGGGGGAGCATTTTGGTAAAAGTGTTTCGAGTTGTATTAATTTTAAAATAGTTATGTTAGGGACAAAATTGGTCCACAGATACAAGTTCTAAATTGGGGCAAGGCGTATGTCGTTGGAGTTAGACAGTAGATTGCAGGGGATGATTGGAGTTGTTTGGTTCCAGGTAAAAGGATCCCGGGTAAGTGGGAGGGCTTTAAAAGTGAGATAGCTCGAGTTCAAGGTTTCCATTTTCCTGTGAGGGTGAAGGTTATGTGAGACTGGAAGAGAGAACTCCTGATTACAAGAGATATTGAGGCTTTGACCAGAAAAAAGGAGGCGTGGCTCATGTTCAGGCAGCTCATATCAAGGGAATCCCTGGAGGTACATACAGGGGATAGAGGAGTTTACTGAAGAAGGATATCACCAAGGCCATAAGGGGGTATGTAGTCTTGGCTGAGAAGATTAGAGTGAGTCCAAATTCAGTATAGTAAAGATAAAGAGCAACTAGAGAGATAATAGAATGCTTTAAAATCCAAAACCGACATGCATGTGTATAACCTCAAGAGACGGGTGAAGTCCTCAATTTCCCCTCTGTGTTTATCATGAAGAAAGACATGAAGATCTGTGGCCTTTGGGAGGTTAGTTGTCCTATCTTGGTACTGTCCATATCACATGAGAGTTGCTGTTGGACATATTAGAACGCACAAAGTCAGACAAATCCCTTAGTCCTGACCAGATATATCTGAGAGCACTGTAAGAGGCGAGAGAAAAGCTTAGGGACCAAGATCCCGGAAGACTAGGCGGTAGCAAATGTTGTGCCCTTATTCAAGAAAGGCTGCAAAGAAAAGCCTAGGAAATTTCGACCACTAAGCTTCACCCCTGTTTTCGGTAAACCACTTGAGAAGGTTCTGAGAGATAAGATATGCATGCATTTGGAAAGACATAGTTTGACTTGGAGCAGTCAGCATGGCTTTGTGCCTGGCGGATCATGCCTTACAAATTTTGTTAGAGATTTTTGAGGAAGTGACCAGGAAGGTCGATGAGAGCAGGGATGTATGCATATTCTATATGGATTCCAGTAATGGCTTTGATAAGGTTCCACATAGTAGGCCGCTCTAGAAGGTTAGATCGCATGGAATCCAAGGTGAACTGGCAAATTAGACTGAGCTGGCAGTGGAAGTGGTTGAAGTGGGCACACTAACAACATTGAAAAGGCATTTGGACAAATACACAGATAGGAAAGGATTAGATGGATACAGAGAAAAGGCAGGGAAATGGCAGATTAGTAGATAAGGGGCAATTACACCATTGTTTGTTGATGGAGCACAGTGGGCGTATTGGATGGGCGAGTACAGAGGGGGAACATTCCCATCTCAGAGGGTGCCACACCACCAGACCCACCGAGCGTGGTCTGTGCTCACTACCGAGTTCAGTGGAGTATTTGAGGTCTGAAGAAATGTCCAGCAATACAGGACAAGCATCAATAACCTTCCCCGCTCTGTCAGGATAAGGGTCACCGTATTCTGTCTGCTCCCTCACACTCACTGTATATCTGTGATTGCAACTACTCCCGAACAAGGCCCATGGTCCCCCACTCTCACTACTGCATGCAACACCTTCTCTCTCTCTCTCTCTCTCCTTTGCAATACCTCCCACACAGTCATAGAATATTCTGGTGAATGCCGATTATAGAATGTTCCAGCTAATGTTCCAAATATTTCCCAGTTTCAGGAAAATGTTAGTGTCCCAGTGTGCAACACATAAGAGTTACTTGACTCACCTTAATGATATTAAACCAAAAACAACTTCTAAACACGTTTGGTTACAAATACAATTTCGAGCAGATAACAATTTTACCCTCAGGCGTTACCTTGACCATTATCTGAACTGTACCACTTTCCTTATTATGAATGTTTCTCTTACCCTTTGTCTGTGACTGTTTCTGTCTGTAACAGTTACACAGTCTCCAACTCAGTTGGCTGGACGGCCGGTTTGTGATGTAGAGGCAGGGCAACAGTGCAGGTTCAGATCCTCACAAGGACAGAGATTACCATGAAGGGGACACTCTCTCACACAGAACACAGAACACAGAACAATACAGCACAGAACAGGCCCTTCGGCCCACGATGTTGTGCCGAATTTCTAACCTAGATTAAGCACACATCCGTGTACCTATCCAAATGCCGCTTAAAGGTCGCCAATGATTCTGACTCTACCACTCCCACGGGCAGCGCATTCCATGCCCCCACCACTCTCTGGGTAAAGAACCCATCCCTGACATCTCCCCTATACCTTCCAACCTTCACCTTAAATTTATGTCCCCTTGTAACACTCTGTTGTACCCGGGGAAAAAGTTTCTGACTGTCTACTCTATCTATTCCTCTGATCATCTTATAAACCTCTATCAAGTCACCCCTCATCCTTCGCCGTTCCAACGAGAAAAGGCCGAGAACTCTCAACCTATCCTCGTACGACCGACTCTCCATTCCAGGCAACATCCTGGTAAATCTTCTCTGTACCCTCTCCAAAGCTTCCACATCTTTCCTAAAGTGAGGCGACCAGAACTGCACACAGTACTCCAACTGTGGCCTAACCAAAGTCCTGTGCAGATGCAACATCACCTCACGACTCTTGAATTCAAACCCTCTGCTAATGAACGATAATACTCCATAGGCCTTCTTACAAACTCTATCCACCTGAGTGGCAACCTTCAAAGATCTATGTACATAGACCCCAAGATCCCTCTGTTCCTCCACCTGACTAAGAACCCTACCATTAACCCTGTATTCCGCATTCTTATTTGTTCTTCCAAAATGGACAACCTCACACTTGGCAGGGTTGAACTCCATCTGCCACTCCTCAGCCCAGCTCTGCATCATACCTAAGTCCCTCTGCAGCAGACAACAGCCCTCCTCACTGTCGACAACTCCACATATCTTCGTATCATCTGCAAATTTACTGACCCACCCTTCGACTCCCTCATCTAAGTCATTAATAAAAATTACAAACAGCAGAGGATCCAGAACTGATCCCTGCGGAACTCCAGTTGTAACTGGGCTCCAGGCTGAATATTTACCATCTACCACCACTCTCTGACTTTGACCGGTTAGCCAGTTTTCTATCCAATTGGCCAAATTTCCCTCTATCCCATGCCTCCTGACTTTCCGCATAAGCCTACCATGGGGAACCTTATCAAATGCCTTACTAAAATCCATGTGCACTACATCCACTGCTCTACCCTCATCCACATGCTTGGTCACCTCCTCGAAGAATTCAATAAGACTTGTAAGGCAAGACCGACCCTTCACAAATCCGTGCTGGCTGTCCCTAATCAAGCAGTGTCTTTCCAGATACTCGTAAATCCTATCCCTCAGTACCCTTTCCATTAGTTTGCCTACCACAGAAGTAAGACTAACTGGCCTGTAATTCCCGGGGTTATCCCTATTCCCTTTTTTGAACAGGGGCACAACATTCGCTACTCTCCAGTCCCCTGGTACCACCCCCGTTGCCAGTGAAGACGAGAAGATCATTGCCACCGGTACTGCAATTTCCTCTCTTGCTTCCCACATAATCCTAGGATATATCCCGTCAGGCCCGGGGGACTTGTCTATCCTCAAGTTGTTCAAAATGGCCAACACATCTTCCTTCCTAACAGGTATCTCTTCTAGCTTAACAGTCCGTTTCACACTCTCCTCTTCAACAATACGGTCCCTCTCGTTCGTAAATACTGAAGAGAAGTACTTGTTCAAGACCTCTCCTATCTCTTCCGACTCAATACACAGTCTTCCACTACTGTCCTTGATTGGACCTACCCTCGTTCTCGTCATTCTCAGGTTTCTCACATACGCATAAAATGCCTTGGGGTTATCCTTGATCCTATCCGCCAAGGATTTTTCATGCCCTCTCTTAGCTCTCCTAATCCCTTTCTTCAGGTCCCTTCTGGCTATCCTGTATCCCTCCACTGCTCTGTCTGAACGCTGTTTCCTCCACCTTATGTAAGCCTCCTTCTTCCTCTTTACTAGACATTCAACCTCCCTAGTCAACCAAGGCTCCCTCACACGACCATTTCTTTCCTGCCTGACAGGTACATATATATCATGGACACGTCGTATCTGCTCTTTGAAAAAGTTCCACATTTCCACCACATCCTTCCCTGACAGCCTATGCTCCCAACGTATGCTCCTCAAATCCTGTCTTACAGCATCGTAATTTCCCTTCCCCCAATTGTAGAATCTACCTTGTTGTGCGCACCTATCTCTCTCCATAACCAAGGTGAAAGTCACAGAATTGTGGTCGCCATCACCAAAATGTTCACCCAGTAACAAGCCCACCACTTGTCCCGGTTCATTACCGAGGATCAAATCCAATATGGCCTCCCCTCTGGTTGGACAATCGACATACTGCGTTAGAAAAGCTTCCTGGACACACTGCACAAACACCGCCCCATCCAATCTACTTGATCTAAAGAGCTTCCAATCAATATTTGGGAAGTTAAAGTCGCCCATGACTACGACCCTGTGGCTTCTGCACCTTTCTAAAATCTGTTTCCCAATCTGTTTCTCCACATCTCTGCTGCTATTGGGGGGCCTATAGTAAACACCCAACAAGGTGACTGCATCTTTCCTGTTTCTGACTTCAGGCCATACTACCTCCAGAGGCAGATCTCCCTCAAACTTCGTTTCTGCAGTCGTTATACCATTTCTAATTAGCAATGCCACCCCCCTCCTTTTCTACCACCCTCCCTAATCTTACTGAAACATCTGAAACCCGAGATGTGGTGATCCTCAGGATAAACCACCATGAGTGGGCTCTCTAATGAGTGTTTTTTGGGACTGTATTCTATCAATGTTAGCATTTTAATTAAAAAATATTTAAATAGATTTTTAATATTATAATAAACCAATTACAACAAAACTCAAATATCTGAAAAAAAATTACATCCAATTGCATGTACATACAAAACAAGTTAAAACACTACACAGACAGAAGAAAAAAACAAAACTAAACAATAAATAATGAATAAATAATACTGATCAGCATAACAAAAGGACAGCTCTCGTTCATCAAGAGCATTAACTGATACACATTTCTTTGTTCACATTTCTTCCTCTCTGGGGGTGGGGGAGTTCAGACATCCAACACAACAGAATATTTTTCTTAGCACAGAAAGTACGGATTGTAAGGATATATATTTCTTTCCCATATTCATCTGTGGAAAGTACCTTGGGCAGGCCCAGGAAAACAGAAACCAAGTCCATCTCCAATTCAGTCCCCAATTCGCACTCTATCACATCTGACACAGTGCTCCAATATAGATGAAGTCTGCAGCAGAAACACAAGCAATGAGTAAGAGTGCCTATAGTCATTCTGCATTTCGGACATGCTGAAGATAATCCCACTTTGAATTTTGAGAGACAATATGAGGTCAGATAGACCCTACGAAGAATTTTCAACTGCATGGAATGGGTCCGATCACAGAGCAAAATCCTTCGAACATTTTCACAAATATCCTCCCATGTCTCCGAAGGGTTCTGAACCCCCAACTCTCTAGCAGACAACACAAAGCTGCACAGTCTCGTCTGAGGGGACACTCTCCAACTAATGATAAAGGGTGCTGACAGAGAGTGTATTCGAAGCAATAAGCGCCCTCTTCCCTTTATCAGATCTGTATGAGTGTGGGAAAAGTGTGTTTTTTTTTCAATCGAAACTCTGATCTGGAAAAAATACAGAAGAGGTCTCCACTAGGTAGTCCATAGGTACGAGTTATTTGATCAAATGACATCATTGTTTCTCCATCAAATAACACGTGGTAGCTCAGTGGTGAGCATTGCTGCCTCACAGCACCAGGGTCTCAGCTTTGGTTCCGGCCTTGGATGACTGGCTGTGTGGAGTTAACATATTCTCGCCGTGTCTGTGTGTGTTTCCTTCCACAGTACAAAAATGCACATGTTAGATGAATTGGTCATTGATAAATCACCCATCGTGTTTAGGGATGTGTAGGTTTGGGCATTAGTCAGGGTAAATATAGGATGATAGGGGATTGGGTCTGGGTGGGTTTCTCTTTAAAAGGTCGAAGTGGACTTGCTGGGCCCAACGTCTTGCATCCACACTGTAGGGATTCTACTAATTCTAAATCACTCAAGCAAGGTACAGCCCTTGCTGCCCACTGTTTAAACCTGGAATCCATTATCCCTGGATAACAACCAAGTGTACCAATTACAGGGGTAAGAAACATGGGTTTGGTTGTATTGCCCTCAATCTGATGCATTGTCATTCATGCTTTAACAGTATTGATAATTATTGGGTTATGACAATACTCCGTAAGGGTTATCATTTTGCCTAAGAAGAACCATGGGCCACACAGTGGCAGAGAGGTTAGCACTGCTGCCTCACAGCGCCAGACCCTGGTTCAATTCCCGCCTCAGTCGATTGACTGTGTGGAGTTTGCACATTCTCCCCGTGTCTGCATGGGTCTTCTCAGGGTACTCCAGTTTCCTCCCACAGTCCAAAAAATATGCAGGTCAGGTGAATTGGCCATGCTAAATTGCCCGTCGTGTTAGGTGAAGGGGTAAATGTAGAGGAATGGGCCTGGGTGGGTGCCGGGTCGGTTTGGGCTTGTTGGGCTGAAGGGCCTGTTTCCACACTGTAATAATCTATCAATAAGAGTTCACTTTGTCTGAGAGGGTTCAATATCTAACTGTATTGACGCCGTGCACTAATGTATGATAAAAAGAGCTTAATTGATAGCTTTTAATCTGGGAGATCTAATCCCCACAATCTGGGGGTAGTTACAATTTGGTTAGGTTGATAAAGAGTTGCTTATGGTGCCAAATAAAAGAGCTAAACCAGCCATTATGTCTCCTAAATATCTGTCTGGGAAACACCAACGGAAGCATTCACATGGGGTATAGTAAATGAGGAGGGACATTCATTTTAATAAGAGCTATTCGACCTAGCCAGGATATTGGAAGTGCCTTCCATCTTCGAAAGTCTTGTTTAATTTTGTTAAACACATGGATATAGTTCACGTTAAATACATTATCAAAGACAGATGTAATGAATATACCGAAATAGAGAACCCCCCCCCTCCCCCAACCATGATCATTTCAAAGGAAACCAGAATTTGCCCTCATCAGGTATTTCCCTAAGGCCTCCCATAGGCATGGCCTCCAACGTTGTGAAATTAATCTTATAGCCCGAAAAGGCGACAAGCGAATTAATCCTTTACATAAATGCTGAAATTGTGGGATTTGACAAAAATATAAGACCCTCACCTGGATCCAACATAATAGTATGTGGCATCTATCTCACTTCTGGACCAGATATGTTGGGGTAACATTCCCAATTGTGCAGGATGCCACCGAATTTAAAATTGTTGCAGTGATGGGGAAGAGATCAACCCTCGTGTAGTATTTCTGCGGGATAAAGAAGAAAATAAAATCCCTACTTGTGAGGTAGATCTGCCTCCAGACATCTAGTTCTGCACACACATCCACTAATTGCTTACATTATAACGGGGATATCAGGGGGTGATTTGAACATTCTGCCCATCATGAGGTCCATAATACAGTTGAAATCTCCTTCTACAATAATGTGCCACGTTGCAAGATAACTTAATTTGGCAAATGCAATTACCAGGATTTTAAGAGGGTGCGCTGGTTGGCAATAAACTTTCAAAATCCTGTATTATTTCCCATAGTTCAAGGCTTTAGGGATTATGATCCTCCTGTGAGTGTCTAAAACAATCCAGTAATTTAAATGGAAGATTCTTCTTGTCCAGTATGGCTTCTCCCCTGCTCCTAGTATTAAAAGATGAGAAATAAACCCGATCAAACCCGTCCTGCTATAACGTCAAATGTTCCTTGTCATCAAGATGCATCTCCTGCAATAGGACAACATTCACCCCCTCCTTTTTAAGACTAGAAAGTATATTTTTCCTCTTGACTGGCAGATGGCTCCCCTTAATGTTCCAGGTATGCCATTTAAGCACATCATTATCTATAACACACTGCAGCAACATTTCAACTCTCGAGTTTCACATCGAATTACACATCACTGATCATTAATGAAAAAAGACTCATAGAGCCTAAAAACTGTACAAACTAAAACTACTACACATAACCAGCTCTCAAAACTTTCCAAAGCTAAACACATAAAAAAACCAAAGAACGAAACAAAGACCAGAGTGCCAGTGACACTTGATAGGGTAATTTACTGCCACACCACCCCTGCCCACTAGGGACGTTTACATATCACAAAACTTTATCTTCTGCCCATTACCAATATGGCATCCAGGGCAATTAACAACAAAATTCCAGCTTGAACTGCCGGTGGGCACTGAGCAAATAAAGAGAAAATGAGTAGTAATACTAATGAAGAAATTAAAAGTGACTACTCTACCCATCCCCGACTATAATTAAACACTGGTTACTACCAGAAAAATCCAAGAAAATTTCTTTAAGAGAGAAACATGATTGTCTAAACAACCAGCTTACTTTAAAATATCCACAAAGTTTTCGCTTACTCTGGAGAGTCAGACGGGTTCATGGATCATTCAAAGCAATACGGAGCACCGCTGGGAACCATAAGGAATACTGAATCCCGAGTTCCCTTACTCTTCTCTTGATATCATCAAAAGATTTTCTTTCTTGATACAACGCTGCTGAAATGTCCTGAAAGATCATAATCCTGGGGCTCTCGTGAATTAAAGCCATTGGATCATTCCCCTGTCTTCTGGAAGTTTCCATCAGTCTTTGTTTGGCCCCATAACTATGTAATCACTCAAGGACAGGGCGAGGGTGCTGGTCTGAGCCTGACCTCCGCGCCATAACCCGATGAACTGTCTCACTCTTCACCCGTCCCTCTTCAGCTTCGAAGTGAAGGAATCGCTGCAGCCAGTTCTCGAAACTCCTCACTGGCTGACCACCTGCCGTCTGGTCCAGCAGACGACGATGTGAATATTTTTCATCCTGCCCCTGTTTACAAGGTCGTGATCTTGTTTCGTTCAGGTGCAGATCTGTTTTTCAAGGGCGAGCATCCGCTCCTTGAAGATATCAGTTGTAGTCTCTACCACTGCAGTTCGGTGCTCAAACTCATCCATTCTGTTTCCAAGGCTTTCAAGTCATGTTTTTGGAGCACGGCTGAGAATGGCTCTAGCATACTGCTGAACTTCTCTTTAATCATGTCTTCAATCATTTCACATCACTTGGTGAACTCACTGACCAAGGTCTGGTGAGTAACTGGGTCCATGGAACGAGGACAGTGGGTTGCAGCTCCAGCCTCAGGTATGCTCGATGCTTCTGATGGGTGCACCGTGTGTTGGGACTGACTCGATCCTTTCCCGTGTTTTGTCATTTCCACTTGACAAAACGGGATTAGTAAAGATTCTATAGTTCTTTTATTGTTGAATTTTAAGTAAATGGCTGTGTTGGAGTCGGTTAGAGTACCACTTTGCCCATTCTGTGATGCAAAGCCTAGGAAAGCAGACCTTCCGGATCGTGGCCATCTTGGATTCCCCCTTAAAATTTTATCAACATTTTAATTTCGTTTTGCATTTTATTAATGAATTTTCTGGAGCCGTGTCATTTGGTACCATTGTCTACATTTCCCCCCACACTGCACGTTCCTGCCAATCCCCCATAATCCTCGACTCCGTTGTTATTTATGAAACTTTTATCTGTGCCTCAAAAATATTCAATATCTCTGCTTCCATTGCTCTGCGGGGAAGAGAGTTCGAAAGACCTCCAATGCTGAAAGAACAAAACATAAACCTCAAGACCTGAGTTTGACATTAGTTTTTATCTTTGTCCCCTTATCTGAGAAAGGATATAATTACATTGGAAACAGTTCGGAGATGTTTCACTTCATGGATTCCAGGGATGAGGGCCTTATATTATGAAGGCTTTAACAGGTTACTCGTGGAATGAGAGGTGATCTTATTGAAACATACAAGACCTAGAGGAGAGTGGATCAGATAGACACCCACTGGGTATAGTCCAAATTTCATGTCATTTTTGTAGAATCTCTACAGTGTGGAAGCAGGATATCTCATCCATCAAGTCCACACTGACCCTCTGAACAGCATCCCCCCGGACCTTCCCCCCCCCCCCCCCCCCCATTCCCTGTCCATGTAACCTTGCATTTTCCATCACTAACCTACCTACCCTACACACCCCTGGGCACTATGGGCAATTTAGCATGACCAATGCACTCTAAGCTGCATATCTTTGGACTGTTGGCGGAAATTGGAGTATCGTGAGGAAACCCACACAGATACCTGCATAGAGAATACTCAAACTCCACGCAGAGCATAGGCCAAGGTCGGTAGTTAACCCAGCTTCTTGGTGATGGGAGGCAGCAGTGCTAACCACAGATCCACCATGCACATCCGTTAGTGCTATTAGTTACTTGTGGCTGACTAAAGAAATCTGCCTGACTTGTTCCTATCACTGAATCTGATCCAGTCTGAGACCTTTGTCGTTGGCCATATCACGAACCTGGTTACATTTAAAATTTGTTGTGAGCAGTGGAGGAGTGGGACTAGAAAAGGAAACAGTAACAACCTCCAAACTCAGTCAGAATAGAAATTAGGAAAATTCATTCAAGTGGGAATTCTCTTTCTGATACATGACTCTTTATTTTATATTGAGGCTGGTTTCGTCTGGTTGTCCATAGACGGTGAATCAGGGATAATAGTACATGGAGATAAAAGTGTAGCTGGGACCACAATGAGATGAGCCGCGACCTTATTTAGTGGTGGATAAAAAGCAAATTACTGTGGATTCTGGAATCTGAAACCAAAAGAGAAAATGCTGGAAAATCTGAGCGGGTCTGGCAGCATCTGTAAGGAGAGAAAAGAGCTGACGTTTCGAGTCTAACTGACCCTTTGTCAAACCTAAAAAAAAGTGTGAGCCTTTGTTTTTGAACCATAGAGGAAGAGAAACAGCTGCTGCTCCTTGGATGCTGCCTTAACTGCTGTTCTCTTCCAGCACCACTAATCCAGAATCTGGTTTCCAGCATCTGCAGTCATTGTTTTTACATTGTAAATAACTGATGCCATTTGACTGATATTTTTGATATTCCAGCAGATTGACCTTGATCATGAAGGTCTAAAAAACCTGACTCTCCGATTTCTATGTGTTAACCAATCATCATCCCATGTTACCACATTAGCCGTCATCCTACGAACTTCAGTCTTGTGTAAGAACTTTTATTCTGCACTACTTTGTGGAAAAGCTCTGGAAAGCCTGGTTTCTACCAGATCCACTTTATCAAGTCCGCTTGTTACATTCTCTGGCATCTCCAGAAGTTCTTTGCATGATTTTACAGGGTAAAGTATAATTTCCTTTTCACAAAACTACACTCACTCTGTGTGAAGCTTTTCTAAATGTCTATGCTGGCCAGGTTTTCCAAATTAAGCTCATCCCATCTGCTTTCATTTGGCCCATATGCCTCGAACTGTTTCCCATTCATATGTTTGTCCAAATGAGTTTTAAATGTTGCAGCTGTACATTCGTCTACCACACTTCCTCTGGCAGCTCATTACATACACACACCACCCACTGTGTAAAATTGTTGCTCCTTCGTTCCTTTTAAATCTTCCGTCTTTCACCTTTAAACTATGCCTTGTATGTTTGTACTCGCCCATCCTATCGAAAAGACCGTGGCTATTCACCCTATCCATGCCTCTCATGATTTTATAAACTTCTACAATGTCACCCCTCAACCTTCTACACTACAGTACTAACTTCAAGAACAAACATTTAAAGGTAAGCACTGGAGTTTTCATGTGTTTGCCTTCTTATTGACACTAGTAAACGTTTCTTGGTGTCTTAGAATTTTGTAATAAGGAGAAAAACAAGTAACAATATGAAGTTTGGGCTGAGTATTGTTTTATTGCCACGTTTAATATCGTGTCAAATTAAAAGGGGTGATGGTCTCGACCGTGAAAACGTAATTATGGCCAGATCTATATAATGTCACATCGTCAACATTCTCCCTCCTGGCCTCCCTTGTGTGATTGTGTCTTATTTATCTTGCACTCAGTAGAGAGAATCCCTTTCCCCAGCCACGTCTTAATTTAAACCCGTTCGTTATCATCTTCTTGTTCACCACTGTTAAAAGCCTGCTTATCTTTGCCACACCCTCTTTTCCCTATCATCCATCCCCCACCTCTGGCAAGAGATTAAAAATCCCAGTTTCCAATCCTTTTCAGTTCTGAAGAAGTGTCACACTGGGCTTGAAACGCTAACTCTGTTTCTGTCTCTGCAGATGCAGACAGACATGCTGAGTTTCTCCAGAAATGAATAGTTACAGAACAAATTTTGAATTAAACAAATAACTATGGATACTGCAAATAAAAGTATAAAAATTGCTGGAGAAACTGAGAGCTTTGTAGAGGGTCACTGGAACTGAAAGTTTCACTCTGCATTCACTTCAGAAGATGCTGCAACATCGTCTGCAGTTTCTTCAGCAATTACTGTTTTTGAACAATTTCCAAAGAAGTATGTCAAAGATGCTCAAACTTTAAATGTAAACTCCAAACTGAAGCGCTGTACCATGGGGACTGAACGATAATGCATGGTCACAAGTTCCTTGATTCTGAAACTGCATACGACTGGCATCACTGACACTACGGACATCTTAATCATGGTCAGGTAGAAAAACAGAGGGAAGCATATTCACTTCGAACACAGAAGATGGCATCGCTGATGAAACGCTGTGGAGTGAATGAAACACCTCACCCTCCTCATGATGCCCACAGAATCACAGATGCCAGTTTTCAATCAATTAGATTCGCAGCACGTGACATGAAGAAACAGCTGAACACAGTAGATGCGACAAAGGCAATGGCCCCTGACACTATTCCTGCAATAGGACTGAAGACTTGTGCTGCACAACAAGCCGTGTCCCTGGGGAAGCTGTATCATTCCAGCTCCAACTCTGACATCTCCCTGGCAATCTGGAAAATTACTCAAATATGTCCAATCCCCTAAAAGGGGAATAACTACAATCTGACCATTTACCACCCCTTCAGTCCCATCAAGACAGTCAAATTAGTGGGAATTATTTTTGACAGAGCTTTCAAGAAGCACAAAACTAACCAGACCAGTGTGGTTTCCGATAGGTCCCCATGTGCAGATGGTGCTGTTGTGGACATGTCAATAGATTACTAATCCAGACCAGGCTAACGGTCTGGCAGCTGGTGGAAGTTAAAAGAAATTAATAAAATATCGAGACCTAACATTTGGTGTCAGTAATAGTGATCTTGTGTCCAATGTTGATTGTAAACATCGATCTCCTTCCCCAATGTACTTTCAGGAAGTGAATCTCCCGTGCTTTCCTGGTCTGGCCTAAAAGTGAATCCAGCCACACAGACATGTGATAGCTTTTTCAATAGTCTTTAAATCGGCCAAGCAAGACACACTATTGTATCAAAAAGCTCCTAGATCTTATAGGATATAACCTGACAGAACACCCAGCCCCAGCCTCAGTATCGGAAAAGGGAATGGGAAACACAGTCCTGTTGACCCTGCAGAGACCTCCTTCCTTACATCTGAGAGCTTGTGACAACATTTACAGAACTTTCCCACAGACTGCACAGAAACATTGGGAAAGGAGGAGGTCATTCAATATATTGAGCTTTCTCCATGCTAATTCATGGCCAAAAGTCTCCTCAATGCAGTTTTCCCCATACAGTGTTCATTTCACTGAATATGTTTAAACATTATGAAATATAAAATTGGAACTGCTGTAAACCCTTCGGTCCATCAATTTTGTGGAACCATTCAATATACAGGCAGTTCTCCGATAACACGCATTTATTAAATATGATATGGCTGTGACCCCTTGTTTTAGGCATGCTAGCCCGGGGAACGATCATCCCTGTTTCCAATCTGTCTCGCCCTGTCAGAGATTTATATGTTTCACTGAGATCTCCACTAATTTTCCTAAAGCCCATGGAATACAGGCCCAGTTGCCCCAAACTCTGCTCCTACAACAAGCCTGTCATCCCAGAGATCAGTCTGGTCATCCTTCGCTGCTCTCCCTCAATGTCAGGTTTGTCCTTTATTAGGTAAGGAGACCAAAACTGCACACAATACTGCACAATGTTCGAGGTGAGGTCTCACCAAGGCCCTGTACAGATGCAGTAAATGAACCTTACTCCTGCATCCAAATCTCCCTGAAATGAATGTCAATGCACTATTTATTTTCCTAACTGCTTACTGCTCCTGCAACATTGCTTTCATTGACTGGTCTACAGGGAGATCAAGATTATTTTCAATGTTACAGCTCCCCACTTGCTGGGTCTATGTGCACTGGTCAACGTGCCAATGCTATTCTCAGTATTGACTTCTGAATTCAGAACTCACTGCCCTACATGGATTCCGCGGGCTGCACAGAAATAAAAAAAATGCAGCTTAACTTCCTTTATAGAGCAACATTTTTTGAACCAATCTATTTTCAAATGATAGGCTGCCATTCTATTGTTCCCATCAATGTATACATCATATCTCTCCCAATGCTCTCCATGTGCCAGGTACTTGCCAGTCACTCCACTTGTCTCAATCACCTTGGAGCTTTTTTTACATCCTGCTCACCCACTCACAAGCTGACATCGTTTAGTGCTCTCAGTGGACTTCGGAATATTGCATTTGAGCCCCTCAACCAAAGATATGATGTGTACTGGGAATAGCTGGATTCCAAATCCCGATCCTTGTTATATCATCCAAGCCTTCCATTCAAAAATCATGGTTTTATTCCTACTCAGTGTTTCCTGCCAGCTCTCCCATTCTAAAAGCATGACCGTATATTAGCCCCAGTCCCACAGGATTCGAATTTGCACGAAAGGCTTGGGGTTTTATCAAAAATCTTTCAGAGATTTCAGTCGTATTACATTGATACCTTCTCCATAATTTTGCTAAAAGCCACTTTCTCAAATATGATTCCCATTTCATAAATGTCTGTTCACTTTGTCTATGTCCATTACTTTCAATCCAATACTTTCTGTAAAACTGTTAGTTGCTAAATTCATTCTATTCCCTTTTTCTCATCAGACTAAAGTTCCATAGTATTGCTAGGAAGAATTTTTTTGTTTTGCTTTCGTCGGTGAAAGCATAACTAAAGTATTTGTTCCATTGTTCTGCTATTTCCCGGTCCTCAATTATCCGGTAACAGTCTGTAAGAAAGCTGCACCTTTTTCTTTTAATTTTGCCAATGATATATTTTCAGAAGAAATTAGAAGTTCACTCATATAAGTTTGGTAAGGTATTCTTCAAAAACCCATCAATTCCTATCTTAAACTACTCAATGATTGACCTTCCACAACCATACAATCACAGAAGGACAGACTCTGTACCATCAGAAATACAGCACGGTCTACATTAGCCCTACTTTCCGACACAAGGCGTGTAGCCGTGAATCTTATGGCATTTCATGTGCACAACCGTGTATTTTCCAATGGGTTGTGAGGTTATCATAACAACTCCCATCTCAAGAAGCGCATTCCAGACCCCAAGAACTCTGAGTGAAAAACAGTCCTCAAATCCGCACGAAACCTCAAACCCTTCACTTTAAAATTGTGGGCCTTTGACTAAAAGGAACAGCTGCTGTCTATCCACCCTGTCCATGTCCCTCGTAATCTTATTCTTCTGAATCACGGCCGCCTCAGCCTCCTCTCCTCCAAACTATACAACCCGAGCTTATCCAGCTTTTCTCCATAGCTGATATGCTCCATCCCAGGGAATATCCTGTTCCCTTGGCACCCCCTCGAGTGCAATCACATCCTTCCTGTAATGTGGTTCCCAGAACTACACACAGTATTCAGTCATGACCAAACCAAATTTCCGCATACCTCTGATAATCTCTGCTTCGATGAATAAAGGCTGTGTTATCGGCCCATTATGCTTTCTCAAATTGTGTATTAACTTGTCCGGTCACGTTCAGGGATGTGTGGAGAAGCACCCTCTGACCTTCCTAGTGTGCTGTCATTCATTGAGTACTCCCCTGTCTGGTTCCTTCTTCCAGAGTACATCACCTCATATTTATCAGGGTTACAATCCATCTGCCATTGATCCACCCATCTGACCATTCCATCTGTATCTTCCTGAAACATAAGATTTTCCTCCACACTGCCAACCACCTGGGCAATCATTGTATCAAACACAAACTTACTTATCACCCGCCCCATCCCTCGTCCATATTCACAGCTGCATCATTTATGATTACCACAAGTAATAAGGTTAAAAATCACACAACATTGGCTTATAGTGTAACATGTTTATTCAGAGTCACGAGCATTCGAAGCACTGTTTCTTCATCAGATGTTTGTGCATTTTGATGAAGAAGCAGCGCTTCAAATGCCCGTGCATCTGAATAAACCTGTTAGACTGTAAGATGGTGTTATGAGATGTTTAGCATTGTCCACTCCAGTCCAACACCAACATTCCGAATCACCAATAATAAGGGGCACAACACTGATCCCCAGGGTACACCATTGGACACTGGCCGTCAGTCACACAAACAGCCTTCTACCTCTACCTCCTGTCTCCTCCCACTGAAGTTGATTTGGATGCAACTTGGCAAGTCACGAACGAGTACCTAACTGTTCCCTCGATATTCTGTTCCGCTTGACACACTTGCAGATTAACTGGGGATACTCCCTAATCTTGCCCTGCCAGCAGGTTTCCATGCCCCTGTGTTTGTTAGTACCCTTCAAGTGAAGAATTACCTCCTTATTCCAGTCTTAACTGGTCTGTCCCAGATCATGACATTATTTGCCTTGAATGTGGATTAGACAGCCAAGGAAGTATTCTGTTAATTTCCAACTTGTCATATGTTTTGTGAATGTTCTTAATTTCACGGTGACCCAGCTCTCATTCTTTGAAGCGCTGGAGAAAATAGGCCGAGTTTCCTCATCAGGCAATCTCGCTATCTGAAGGATTAATCTGGAAAATGCCCATTGCACATCCTCTGTTGTCAGTATATTCTTTCTGAGATTCGTTCACCAAAACTGTGAACAATACTTCAAGTACAGTCCCATCAACACGCTGTGAAACTGCTTCAACATGTCTTTACATGAATCTTCTGACTCTCTTAAATGAAGGGGAACCAAACTTAAACTTTCCACTTTCATATATTCCTCCAAATACCCTTCACATTCATTGCATTTACGAACTCATTATTTGAGTTCTTATAGAAATCCTTTCGAAAATCCAACATATGCCACTTCTAGTGGTTCCCCATTATCTACGTTGTAAGAAACAATTTCAAACAATTCCGAAGTTGATCAAGTATGATTTCTCGAACAGAAATGCATTCTGATTCTCTCCATTGTTGCTGTTAAATTCGAAATATCAAAAATCTCATCCTGTGTAATAGATTTCAAACGTTTCCCTACAGATATCAAGTTAATTGGTCTGCAGTTCTCCACACTGTGTCTTTTTCCCTTTGAAGCTGTTTGGATCCCTTCCATTCATCTATAGTGCTTGGATCAAGTTTACTAACTTCCATTTATCTACAATAGTTTCTGACCTCTGCAGAATGTACAGGAAAATAAAACACAGTCATCGACAGTGCAATTAATACTTCTATTGGTGATTTATTTCTGACATTTTGATAGGAAGTACATCTGCCTTAGCATTGCTCAATCCAGCTGCACTACCTTGTTCATGATTTGAATTGACTTTATGTCTTTAGCTCCAGGAGTCCGATATGATCACTTGGTATTACTGGGGGATTTTCTGGATATTCCTCCATGAAGACAGATGCAATGTGACTGGTTATTTCTTGGCCATTTTCCTGTTCTCCACAATCCACAATCTCCCGATTATAAATTTCCACATTTGACCTTGCTTTTATTTTGTTTCCTTTGAAATATCGATCGCAGATTGATGCAGTCTTTGTGTTCCTGTTTGTTAGCATGTATGTTCGCTTTTTGATTTCCTTATCAGTTTTATGGCCTTCCTTTTTTGGATCGTTAATTTCTGAGAATTCTCAGGTTTCCACAATATCTGGAATTCTTCTGAAGTCACTTTCTATGATTAACATATTTTCTAATTTGTTATGTTAACCTTCATTGAGTCACTTTCTCACTCTTTGGTGTTTGTACCTGAAATAAATAGACGTATTTTTCAGAATTTGCAGATATATTCAGGAACAGCACAGGAGGATAGGAGGACAGAGAAGAAATTGCGGGAGCACTGCTTGGCTCTTTTCTATCATCGCTGATGGAAGAGTGAGATCCTGGACGACTGGAGGGGAGCGAATGCTGAGCCGTATTCAAGAAAGGCTACAAAGATAAACCTGGGAACTAAAGACCAGTGAACCGAAAATCTAGTGGGCAGTTTACTTGAGAAGATTCGGAGAGATTGGATATATATGCATTTGGAAAGACAGGGTGTGGTTCAGAGTAAGATTAGAATGGTACTGGAAAAGCAGAACAGGTCAGGCAGCATCCGAGGAGCATGAAAATTGATGTTACGGGCAAAAGCCCTTCATTAAATTCAGTACAGGAGATTGTGCAAGGGAGATCATGATTCACAATTTTGTTGGAGTTCTTTAATGAAGTCACCAGCAACGTTGAGGAGGTTCTGGTGGTATACGTATTCTGGATGGATTCCAGTAAGGCCTTCAATAAGGTTCCACTTGGTACGCTGCTCTGGAAGGTTAGATCGAATGGAATTGAAGGGGACCTGGCAAATTAGGTACAAAATTGCCTTGATGTTAGGTAGCAGAGGGTAATACTGGACAAATGCTGGTCAGACTGGAGGCCTGTGACTAGTGGAATGCCTCAGGGGTTGGTGCTGGGACCACTACATATTACATATATGTATGATTTAGATGAGAATGTACAGGTATGATTTGTAAGTTTGATGACGTCACTAAAACAGGCGGCATCATGGAGAGTGAGGAAGGTTATCAGAAATTTCAGAAATGAAAGCAGTACTTGATCAGCTGGAGAAGTGGCTGAGAAATGGCAAATGGATTTTAATATAGATCAGTGTAAGTTCTTGCATTATAGAAAGTCAAATCATGGTTGGAGTTTCGTGGTGAATGGTTGCGTCCTAAGGAGTGTAGTGGAACAGAGGGATCATGGAATTCAGGTGCATGGTTCTCTGAAAGTTGATTCAGAGGTAGACAGGACAATGACGAAAGCTTTTGACACACTGGCTTCATCAGTGTATATCACTGAGTATCGAAATCAGGGAATTACGTTGCAGTTAATAGGATACTGGTGAGCTCATACTGGTAGCGTAATGTTCAGTTTTTCTTTCAATTTGTGTGTTATTAAGTGTGTTATTAAATTGGAAAGACTGCTGAAGAAATTTACAAGGATGTTACCGTCTCAATGTTCTGGATTATAGGGAGAGGTTGGCCAAATTGGGATATTTTACTTTAGCCTGTATGAGGCTGAGGGGGATCTGACAGAAGTGTGTAAGATCATGATAGGCATGGACCGAGTGAATGTAATCAGTCTTTTTTCCCTGGGTTGGGCAATCACAGATTAGAGGGCATCAATTTAAGGACAGAGGGGAAAGAGGGGAAAGACTATAAGAGAGCCTGAGGAACAACTGTTTTACACACAGGCTGGGACACATATGGAATGAGCTGCCAGCGGAAGTGGTAGAGGCGGGTACATTAACAACATTTAAAAGGCATTTGGACAAAACACGGATAGGGAAGGATTAGAAGGATATGGAGCAATGGCAGGGAAATGGGGTTAGCGTGGATTGACATTTTGGTCAGAATAGACGAGTTTGAGCCGAAGAGCCTGTCTCCGTGCTGTAGGACTCTATGACTCTAACAATCATTGCTTGTCTCCCACTGAATGTTATGTTGTATTTTCGCAATTCACTGAAGCTAATTTGACCCTCCAGCTTCCAGTCTTCCATGATGTTTAACCAGAATGTATGTTGTATACAGGCACCGTGTATACAACATACAACACCTTATTAATGCCACTATTTTTTTAAAAGCTGCTTCAGAGCAAGGTTATAAATTAGCCCGCCTCACCACACGACACTAAATCCAAAATAATCTGCTCTCTAGTTTGCTTCACAACATACTCTTCAACCCACCTCATATACACTTACAGAATTTATTTTTCACAACATGAGCAGTCACTTCGTTAATGCAGTTTAGATGCAACTTGAAACCATCCAATAAGGCTGCAGTATACACAATACTTGCATATCTAATTTCCAGAGCATATGATACTCAGAATTTTCACAACTGTTTTGGTGTTAGATATATAATGCACCAATATTTGCTTCTCCTTGCCATTTGTAAACTCCACTTGAACTGATTCTGTGGAATCTGACGAACAGTGTCTGTGGCGTTATTAGCGATAGACTTGAACAAGACATTCGGAGAGGCTCACTTCGACTCTGAGATGATCTGAAGAAACGTCCATCAATTCAGGACAAGCAACAATATGCTCCCCGCTCTGTCTGGATAAATGTAACTGCATTCTATTGGCTCCCTCACACTCACTGTCCATCTGTTATAGAACCTACCCCCCGAACAAGGTTCACACCCTATCTCCAAATAAGGCTCAGGCACGACCACTCTCACTATTGAATTCAGCAACTTTCTTCCTCTCTTTCTCTGTCGCCTACTCAGTATCCCCACACTAATAATACTATATTGGTTCAAACTGTCGACTGACTCCTTCCAGATACCTCAATATTCCCCCCCCCCCCCTACAAGGGCACTAAGAGCAGGGTCACCCACTGCCACTCTCCCTCCCTCCCCCCCGCTCCCTTTCTCCCAATGCAGGAGAAGCAGCCTGGACTAGGACAGAAAGGCTATTGCCGTAACATACTGCTGCCCCTAACCCATTTGTTGCTCCCTCAATCCACCTCCCGAGGCTGATACAGAGATATACTACTCCCCACCCCATGTTTTGCTTTCTCAATCCACCCCTTGAGGCAGTTACAGTGATATACTGCTGCCCCTACTCTATGTGCTGTTCTCTCAATCCAACCCTCGATGCCGTTACAGGGTAGGGGATCACCCCATTCTGTCAAACAGAATCGTTCCAGTGAAACAGAAGGAGACCATTCTGCCCTTCGAAGGAGCTACACAGGAATATGGAATGAAGTAATTCAGCTCGTTGAGTACATTACACAGCCCAGGAGGAGGCCATTCAACCCGCCTGAACTGCTACACAGGAACAGGGAAGCTGTTGTTAACAGGAAATAGAGAATAGAAATAAGTGTTTATTTTCAGGTTGCAAAGCTCTAACTGGTTAGTGAGCTAACCTGCAGCACCAAGAACATGAGTTGAATTGTCTGTTTTGGCATGAAGAATAAAACAATGGGAAATAATTTAAATGGAGAGAGATTGCAGAACTCTGTGATTCAGGCGGTTTCTATGTTCCTGGAACATGAATCACATGAAGTCAGTCTGCAGATGCTGCAAGTGATTTGGAAGTAAGTGCAATGATACAGTTATTAACCAAGGGTATCAGGTTTAATATCAGGAATGCTTTACTGCATCTATACTGGGCATTGCTGAGACCACATCTGATACACTGCGTGCGTTTTTGATCCCAGAAACTAAAAACAGGATATAATTCTTTTCGAAGATTTTCACAGAGGTTTCCGTTTACTCATTCCTGGAATGAGGGCCTTTTGTTATGGGGGAGTTATCAGTTTCGAACTTACCTGGGAAATATTATTGAACCATCCATGACTTTCTGAAAAGTGCATCAGCTTGATGCATATTTTCTCTTGTCAGGGAGACTAAAGCTAGAGAATACATTTTAAGAAAAAGGTGTATTGATATTAACATATGTACTATGAAGACACCTACAAATATTTACAAATTACACAGATACATGAAAGCACGTCAATAATTCATAAAGTGGGAAGGCGCTGCGTACAACAAAAGCAATGATGCACCTGCATATAGTCAATAATCAGGTTTTCAATAGAATGTTCCAGGAGATCGCACATGGTCCAGTTTGGTGTTCAGTTGATGTTCTTGTATGTTCCAACACAGAGATGGAGAAAAATGTTCCCTGCCTGAGAAGCAGCAGCCGATTGATCCCTCTCTCGTACTTTGTTCTGCCCAATAGCAACGCGTGAGACCATAAAATCCCTGAGTTATCTTTACCATTTGTGAAGGATTCCTGGTGAGGATTCATGGGAATCTCCCCACTGCCTGAAACAAACGGAATTTAGCCAAATCCAAATATTGCAGTAAGAAATCCCACTACCAGCATCTTGTGTGAGCAAAATGACTTCAAAGGCAGAACAATGTTTGGGACTGTCTGTCAATTTGCCATTTGCTATGAGTTCAAATTTCTGTGTCTCACATTTTTTTCTAGAAAATTAGCTACTCTGATGTCTAGGTCATTGGCCACCTAACTAAACTGGTTGCATTTAAAATTTGTTGTAATCAGTGGAGGAGTGGGACTGGAAAAGGAAACAATGATCCTCCAACATTAGTTGGAACACAAATGAGAAATTCTCAAAGGATTGTTCAAGTGGAAATTCCCTTCCCCAGAAGTTTGTGGTGCCTGGATGATTGCATTTATTCAAAGTTGTGTTGTATTCAAACATTTGACAAACACGTGAATGTAGGAAAATGGTGTACAGGGAGAAAAGTGGTGCTGAGACCACAATCACATCACTTTTTGAGTGGTGGAACAGTGACGAATTGTCTAATAGCCCACTCCTGCTGCTCATTCCTATGTTTCTATGTTCCATACAGCTCCTCACAGATCCAGAAAGTAGCAGATAGAGGCCACCTGCTCCAAATACCGGGTCCACAGTATCACAGGATATCATTCAATAACTCAAGACTGTCACACACGGTTTGTCGTGGGTTGGAAAACGATATTTGGAAAACCATGTTGGTTTCGAAAGACATCTCTGGTCTCTTTACAGAGTGTCTCCTCTCTGCAACTTGTGCTTCATTTGTTGGTCATGTTGGAAACCCAGATTCACTGTGAATAAAGCCCCCATACCTCACCCAGAGATGACTCACAAAATACTTTACTCTCTCTGACTGCAACATTCAATAACAGAACGTTCAGGAAAATTACAATCATTAACTTTGTAATTACAGAACATGAGAGCATAAGGCGCAAGATTAGGTAACTCGGGCGATGAAGCCATTGTATACCATCATGGCTGATCTACTGTTGGCATTAACTCGTCTTTAATATCCAATTCTTCACACCCCTTAGCTCTCTGACAGGTCAAAAATTCATGTACCACCTCTTTGAATACTATCTGTGATGTAACTCACCTCAATCTCTAGCCCAGATAATTCCTGGCATTGATTACCCTCTATGAGAGGAAAACACTCCCTACACATACACTATCATCTATTGATATGAACAAGAGGTGAACACAGGGGCTCAGGAAAGAGTGAATGGCCTTGATAACAAGGCAGTATTTGAATGAGGATGGCATCAGGACCATCTACTTATTTGAGCTTAATGGGAATCAGGTGTACCCTCCCCACTGGTTTGGTGTCTTTCAGAGCACAAAGGAAGATGTTTGTGGTCGGTGACCGACAATCCTCTCAGTCCGGGGACGTCTCAGCAGGAGATCCTCAGGGTAGCTGCCTCAAAACAAACATCTTCAGCTGCTTTATCACTGTCTTTCCTCATCATAAGATCTGAAATGGGGATGGTCACTGAAGATCACCCAATGTTCAGAACAATGTGTCACACCTCAGCGCCTGAACCTGTCAGTGCCTATGTGCAGTAAGACCCGGACAACATTCAGGCATGTGCCGTTACAGTGTCGGTAACATTCATGTCACAGCAAGGCCAGACAATTTACATTTCCACAGTTAAATGAAAAGCTCATTCAGCATCTCAAGCACGTTCGAAACGGATATGTAGAAGCCATTCAGCCCATAGAAACTACTGAACAAAGAGAGGGACAGCCCATTCAATCCTCCTGCCTGTTTCACAGGAAGAAGAGGAGTCTGGTTACCACACCAATCTGTTAAACAGGAACAGGCAGGGTCAAGTCAGACCCATGAACCTGTTGCATGGGACTTGGAGGAGGCCATTCAGCTCCTCGAGACACAGGAGCGTGTCATTGATGCTCCAACCTGACAAATCAATGAAGCAGAGAATGCACTCAGAGACGGCTCCATGATATTCCTCGTGGCTCCATTACATGTGGGACACATGACACTTTAACGTGGTTTAATGCTGGCAGTGAGGAAGAAAGCCAGATACTTTGTGTCAAGTCTCAGAGAGGCATCTTCCATCTCTGAGAAGGCAGGCCCATGTTCTCCAAGTCGTCAGAAGTTGGTGGGAATAGTTATCTGTTTTAGAATGAAGGTATTGTGGATATTGTCGGGATTGTGGATAACATGACGTTCAGTGCAGGATCACACACTAAAAACACTATATTAATATGGGGAGAGTTTATTCAATGACTGACCCTCTGTCACTCTCAATCAACATGTGGAGTGGGGGTGGGATGAGAGGGACGTCCTCAGAGACTCTTTACCTATTGAGAACCATGAAACCCGAGTTAAAAAAAAACAAAGCCATGGAAGTTATCACCGTATCAGTACCTGGTTAGAACATCATGAGTGACTGTCCATCCCCCTTAAGGTTCAATGCAACCACCTCTTATTCTCTCACTGAGCTTCACTCACTGCTCGTGGTGCCATCATCCCAGGGATTAGTCTGGTGAAACTTGAGAGGAAGTCTATCCACAGTACCCCAAATACTGCCTCAACAACACTCTCAGGGATGATCGCAATAAACATTTTATCTCACTTAGACATCGCAGTTTCTTCCCTGTGCCACAAAAAGCCATTCCTTCTCTATGCACTACGACTGACATGGAATTTATAACTCCCTTACATCTGTACGTTAGCATTAATAAATCCAACACCAGATTTCCATATGGAGACGTGCATCACTTTCGGGGAGAATTTCAATGAGATTGAATTCACCTAAAATAGGGAATGATCACCGACCTGAAGAGAACTGAGCTGTTGGAATACGGGAAACAGATATAGGAAGGGAGCTATCTTTACTTCTGTTCTTCTCTCACAGGATGTATGCAGCCCAAGTCAGGGCAGCATGTTATGCCGACCTTGAATTGAATGTTTGGTTCAGCTGTTCCACTGGACAGCAAAGAGTAAAACACATTCCTGAGGGGTTGTAGTGTTACAACATAGGATAAGTTCTCCTGCTTAATTTAAAACCAGCAACAGGGAAAAGTTTTATCCACTGCATATTCCGTGACAATTCTCGTGTCCAAAACCAATTAAAGTAAAAATTAACAACTTTATTTCTTAATGCATAACAGGGAATAACAGACGAACGTCTATTTACAACTTCTTCCTCTAATCTATCTTTTACCTCCCCCACCCCCACGATACTCGTCCGGTTATACTCATAATTAAGACCGACAAAACAAAACTTCTAATCTCAAAACTAAGAAGCTTTCGGTTCTTCTCTATATTCCTATCTTGATTTCTCCTTTGGGATCCAGCTTTACCAGTTACTAATCAATACAGGTACCGAGAGGAGAGCTATGTTTCAGGCAATCTTTGCATGCTGGTAACTTAGCAGTTCTCCTCTCAACTGCTCAATTTCCCACGGTCTTGTACCACCCAAACCATTGGATCGTGTCATTGGCTTTTAAGATTCTCAATATACTAAATTCAAACTTGATTGGAGGTGGGTATTTGGAGGTATAATTCAAACTGTTTGGCTGAATTTATTTTTGCCTTGAGACAATGAGCTAATCGAGTTGTTCAACCAAATGTTACACTAAATCTATTTTTCGGAAGAGTTGGTGCTGTCAGGTAGTTATTGCTGGCTTTTCATCACAGAAGTCACACTGAAATCTGACTAGGGAAGAATGGCACATTGACTTCCCTTAAGGACTTGGGGCAAGCAGAGGGCTTTTAGAGCAAATGAAAATAGTTACTTTTAAATTCCACCAATTTCCCTCATGGCATGTCAACAGAGTATTATTCTGTGGCTCTAGAGTATGAGTCAATGGCTTGAACACGATAAACTGTTGTCCCGTTTGTGCAGAGAACAAGTTAAACATCCTCAACAACAATTATTTAGTGACCGATATGTGTGTAGAATAAACTTGAAACTGTTGCATCCGAATTTAAAAAAGGCACAAATCATGGTTTATTCAGAAGTTGCACTGAAACTGAGAACGAGACTGGGATATCATTACGGTGGAATTGGATAGGATTGGTGAGTGGGGAGGAGCTGGAGATGTAAATCTGTGAAGGACAAAATGGATTATGGAGTTTGAGAACATTCTGGTTCCTTGTCGCATATCAGTGAGTAATTTATGAATAGTAGTTTGATACTTATAATTTAGAAGTAAAGGAGTTTTTGTTTGGAACTGAAGACATTGTCTTGTACTTTCCAAAATGTATATATCATGAGCAGAAATTCATCCAACCCGGTTTAGTAGACAAATATAATGACTTACCAGGAACACCAACTATAGCGAGGATGGGATGGTAACCACTTTGAATAATCCAAAGGATATCCTGGATCCGTGATGCTAATGATATCCAAGGCAGCGAAAGATAGTAAAGACCCGAGGATAAACTCCTGTCTGTTATTGCAATGTTCCAGTCTAATGATCTCAGATTCTGATACATTGTTGAACCATTCCAGTCTAATGATCTCAGATTCTGATCCATTGTTGGAACATTCTAATCCAAGGTCCTCACATTCTGAACCATTATTGTAACGTTCCAGTCTAATGTTCACAGATTCTGATCACTTCTCCCCTTCTCTCGAGCAGTTGATCCCTGTTAGTGCTGTCAGCGATGCTCCTACTCATACTATGGGATAACACATTGACAGAGCCCATTTATCATTCAACGTTGGAAAGTCTCTAATGGGATAATTAGGATCCACGGAGATTGACATTAATTACAGACACTGAACAAATATCTCCAGTTAACCCCTTTCAATTCAATATTGGTTTTATTAAAATTAAAAAGAACGTTTAAAATTTACATATTTGGCATGGAATATGTGGGGGTGACTGAGGGAAGGAATATTGGAGATGGCAGATTGAATGCGTGTAATCATTCAATCTGCATTAGATATATGAGTAATGTCAAAGGTTTGTCAGAACATAAACAAGTTTCTCCGTTTATAAATGGAAACATAAAGTCTGTAACTACTGATCAGTGATTATAATGTCAGTAAAATATGGAGAGAATTTTTCTTGTACGTAATCTGACAGGAAAATGTACCTACGACAGCATGAGTGATAACACACATGGCATGGATGTGTTAACAGAAAATATGAGGGCAAGTGAGGGTCATGCTGTTAATGTTATCGATGTCAATCAACTGTGATTACACACCATTCACTGGATTCCAGTTGCAGTGTGATTATGATATTGGGGGCATGGCTGCTGAGACTGGAGGGAGGGAACATGATAATTCCCAATCATCAGTACTGAAATGTTACTTTTTATAAATCATTTGAAGATCAAATTAAAGGATACAATTCCAATGAGGAATGAGGAGAGCCAATATTAACCATATAACCAGAAGATATTGGAGCAGAAATTTGGTTATGAGGCCCATTGAGCCTGCTCCGCCATTCAATGATGGCTGTTAAGCTTCTCAACCCCATTCTCCCGCTTTCTATCTGTAACCCTTGATCCCCTTTACAGTCAACAACCTAACTGTCTCAGTCTTATATATACTCAATGATCTGGACTCAACAGACTTCTGTGGCAGTGAATTCCATGGATTCACCACTCTCTGGCTGAAGAGGTTTCTCCTTATCTCTGTTCGAAAAGGTCTTCACTTTACTCTGTCCTCTCGGGTACTAGTCTCTCCTACCATTGCATATATCTTCCCAACATCCACTCTGTCCCAGGTCATTTAGTATTCTGTAAGTTTCAATGAGGCCTCCTAACATTCTTCTGAACTCTGTCAAATACAGATCCAGAGCCCTCAAATATTCTTCATATGCATGCCAGTTTTGCATTCTTAGCACCATTCACTTGGATCTGGTCTGAAAACACTCCAGGACCAGTACATCCTTCCTGAAATATGGGACCCAAAACTGCGCACAATAATCCAAATGTGACGTGACTAAAGCCTTGTAGAGCCTTAGAAGTACATCCCTGCTTTTATATTTAAGCCCTTTTGAAATAAATGCCATCATTGTCTTTGCCTTCCTAACTACTGACAACCTGCAAGTTTACCTTTCAGGAGTCCTGGACTAGAACTCTTCAGTCTTTTTACACTTCAGACTTCTGAATTTACTCGCTTTAAAAAAAAAGTCCATGCCTCTATTCATTCTAGCAAAATGCATAACCACACTTTTCCACATTGTACTCCATCTGCCACTTCTTTGCTCACTCTCCAAACCTGTGAAAATCCTTCAGCAGGTGAAAGTGAGGACCGCAGATGCCGGAGATCGGAGTCAAAACGTGTGGGCATAGAAAAGCCCAGCCTGTCAGGCAGCATCCGAGGAGCAGGAGATTTGACGTTTCAGGCATAAAGCCTTCATCAGGAATGTCGGGTGGGCAGGGAGGGGCAGAGAGATAAATGGGAGGGTCTGGGGCTGGGAGGAAGGTAGCTTGGAAGGCGATTGCTAGATGAAGGTGGGTGGTGATAATGATCGGTCAAAGTGGATGGTGGAGTGGATAGATGGGAAGAAAGATGGACAGGTAGAACAGTTCAAGAGGGCAGTGCTGAGTTGGAGGGCTTGATCTGGGATAAGGTGGAGGGAGTGGAGATGAGGAAACTGGTGACATTGTCCTTGATATCGTGTGTTGGGAGGGTCCCAAGGCAGAAGATGATGCGGTCTTCCTTCAGACATCAGGTGGCTAGAATTTCGCAGTGGAGGAGGCCAAAACTTGCAAGACCTTGGCGGAGTGGGAGGGGGAGTTGAAATATTCAGCCACAGGGCAGTGGGGTTGTTGGGTGTGTGTGTTGGAGAGTGTTCCCTGAACCCTTCTGCAAATTGACTTCATATCTCGCAAATGTGGAGGAGACCAGGAGCAATGGACAGACGAGATGAGATATTTGGATGCACAGGATGTTCTCTGCCTGATGTGGAAGGATGCTTTTGGGCCTTGGGTGGAGGTGAGAAGGGAGGTTTTGGCACAGGTTTCATACCTGTTATAGTGGCAAGGGAACGTGTCGGGAGGGGAAGGTGGCTTGGTGGGGTTGCGTAGACCTAACGAGGGAGTTTGTGAGGGAATGGTCTCAGCAGTATGATGATAGGGGTAGGGAGGGAAGTATATCTCTGTTGGTGAGGTCTGACTGTTGGTGGCAGAAAAGGCGGAGCATGATGCGTTGTAGCCTGAAGTTGGTGGGATGGAAAGCAAGCATCAACGACGTTCTAACTTGTTGTAGTTGGAAGGGTGGAGTGCAACAGCGGTGCTGTGGGAAGTTAAGGAGGTGCGCTCGAGCACCCTCCTGCAGCCGAACCACCTCTTCAATGCTACCTGTCCCTCTATCTATCCTTGCACTTTTTGAAAGCTTAGCCAGAAGGCCCTCAGTTCCTTCATATTGATAATGAATGCACAAAATGAAAAGTTGTGGTCCAACACTGAGTCTTGTGGAACACCACTTGTCACTGGCTGCCATCCTGAGAAGGACACTTTAATCCTCATTCTCTTCTTTCTGTCAGACAGCCAAACCGCTATCCATACTAGCTTGTTGCCTCTAATACCATGGGCCCATACCTTTCTCAATAGCCTCATGAATAGCACCTTGTCAAAGGATTCTTGAGGTGCAGATGGATGACATCTATTGGTTCTCCTTGATCTAATCTGCTCAATACTCCCTCAAGGTATTCTAGACGGTTTGTCTGGCATGTCCTCCCTTTGATGAAACCATGCTGACTCTGTTCTATTTTACCAAAGACCTCCAAATATCCAGAAATCCCATCCTTCACGATGGAATCCATGTTACCCACAACCAAGGTTAGGCTAATCAGTCTGCAGTTTTCCATCTTGTGATTAACTCCCTTAATAAACGGGGTGTCATGCTCTCAATTATACAGCCATTTGGCCCTTTCCTGATTTTAGACATTCCTGAATGATTACCACTTACGCTTGCACGAACTCTTCAGCTAACTCCCATTCAAGGCTGGGGTGTAGTCCATCTGGTCCAGGTGAGTTATCTACATTCAGTCCATTCTGTTTTCCAGCAAGTTCTTCTTGGTGATGGCCAAGAACTATCCTCTCACTATCTTGAATTCTTGGGAAATTACTCGTGTGTTCCACCGTGAAGGCTGATGCAAAATTCCGCAGCCATTTCTTTGTTTCCCACTACTGTCTCTCCAGCGGTCCATATTCACTTTTGCCTCTCGTTTGCACTTTATATATCTCAAGAATATTTTATAGTTTCCTTTATATTTCTGGTTAGCTTACCCCCACATTTAATCTTCTCCCTCCTTATTTATTTTTTCTTGCTTTCTGTTGGCCCCAATTCTCCAGTTACCCTATGCCCTTCACAGCATTATATGCTTGCTCTTTTGCTTATATGCAATCTCTAACTTCCCTTGTCAGCCCTGGTTGCCTCATCTTCCCTGTACCATGCCTCTATTACTCAGCATGAATCTCTGCAGTTTCTCCTGCATTAATCTTGTAATCACCTGCCATTGCCACTCCCCTGTCTTTCCTGCTAGACCCTGTCCCGGTCAACTCTACCCAGCTTCTCCCTTATGCCTCTCCAGTTGCCTTTATTCAGCTGAATTATTGTTAACTCTGATTCTAACTTCTCTCTCAAATTGCAAAATAAATTCAACAATGTTCTGATCACTGCTTCTGAAGTTTTCCTTCACCTTAAGCTGCCTTATCTAGCCTGCATCATTAAATCCAGTGTCATCTGTTCCCAAGTGGGCTCCATCACATGATGCTCCAAAACGCCATCCCATAGACATTCCTCAAATTCCTTTTCTTGCGATCCACGACCAACTTGGTTTCCCATTCCACTTGTATATTGAAATCCCCCATGATCACTGTAACGTTGCCTTTCCTACAGATCTTTTCTATCTCCTGATGTATCTTGTGCCCCAGCTTCTTACTACTCTTTGGAGGCCTGTGCAAGTCTCCAACTGTGGTTGTCTTACCTTTGTGATTCCTCAATTCTACCCACGCAGATTCTACACCATCAGACCTTACTTTCTTTCTTACTATTGATTTAATTTTATTTCTTAATAATAATGTAAACCCACTCCCTCTGCCACCTATCTTTTCGATAGGATATATGTCCTTGAATATATCCCCTTGCAGCCACCTCTCTGTGATGTCCATCACGTCATACCTACCAATTTCAATCTGTGCCTTAAGCTCATTTACCCTATTGCTTATACTGCATGCATTCAGATCTAACCCCTTCAATCTTGTATTAATGGTCTCTCCTCTCATTGTCATTTGTTTGTCCAGTGTGCTTGAAGTTTAATTGCTTACACTTTCCATACACAACTGTCCTATTTGCATCTGTGCTGGAGATTTTAATAACCTCTCCTGAGCTCTGTACTCTTACCTCCTCTTTTCTAATTAAACCCTATAACGGAACCCCCAACCCTGCCAACGCACACACACTCCTAATCAGTTTAAAGCTCTGTCTACAGCCTTAGTTAGGATTCACTCGAACTATGGTCCCAGCACAGTTCAGACGAAGAGTGTCCTATCGGAACAGGTCCTTTCTTCCTCAGTAACAAAATGTGTTTATTTAGCACAAAATACAGGGACAAGAATAAAGCATTTCTGCACATACCAAAACATGAAAACTACAAAGAGACAAGTCTGTTAAAATACACTTACAATGTGGAGCTATATGAATTGAAATGTGAATTACAAAACCACGGACGAGGTGTTCAAGCTTTATCAGTCATTATTTGACCCACAGCTGAGATCCTGATTTCCCCGTAGTCAGTGATCCCCGTCATTGAGATTCTCTCGCCCTGTCTCTCACACATTGTCTAGAGGGACTACAAGTTCCTGTTAGCCCAGAGAATTTAAATTAATTCACTTTCTCCCTGGAACCAATCTATTGCTATTTTGGACCTTGTTCAGCGTCAGCGACCCGGCTCTGTGAAATTATTGGCGATAAATGATCTGGGATGACAGCATAGTGCTCACAGGGTAAGGCACCAGACAAAGGGCTTGCAGTCTGTGGGAGTTTCTAAATAAAATGTCTGTGTATTTGTCCTCATACTGTTTTCTGATCTAACTTCACACTCATCTAACACCCCTTGATCTCACTCACTCTGTGGCTCCGTTTTCTATCCATTCCTTTTATCTCTCTTGACTTCCGGTTTCTCTGTTAATTTCTCTCTCTCTCTCACACACACACACACACACACTGTTCTTTCTGTTTTCAAATTGTGATGTTGGAGAGCTCGCCGTTGTACAATGTGCTAAATGGCCTCCTTCGGTGCTCTTATTAATTCTGAAGCTCTCTGACCCACAATAAAGACTTCAGGTGCCTTGGGAGACAAGCTGGTCCTGCGAAGGATACAGTGCACAATCATCCTTTATCTCTTCCTGTTGTCTGATATGCAGCGGCCTTGAAATATCTGTTCAAACAAAATAGAGTGAAATTCGTGCTGTCGGGAGGACGTTCACCAGATGATTATGCTGTCCGGATTTAACAAGCAGTTCCCACATACACAATGTGGATTTCCCTGACAGCAGCTCCTCCCAATTGAGACGGCCTAGCTCTGCCTGATACTGACATAATTTGCCTTCAGCCAATTCAGTAGCTTCACACAAGGTCCTGACTTATCCGTGTTCGTAGCTATCTTAAATCTGAAGGAGCTGTGATCACTCTTTCTAATATTATGTCCCACTGAAGTTTAGTTACCTGGCTAGGATCATTAGCCAATACGAGGTCCAGTATGGCTTTCCTCTCGTTGGACTATCCACATACTGTGAGAGTTAACAAATTCTGCCCCCTCTAAGCCTCTTGCTCCAAGGGACTCCCAGTCATTATTGGGGATGCTAAAGTCACTGACTATGACCACTCTGTTTTTAATACACCTTTCCTTAATCGACATACATATTCGTTTCTCCACCCCTCCGTGGCTGTTGGAGGGATTATAATAACGCAGTGCTTGCAGCCATCTTATTTTTGAGCTTTACCCATATTGCTGCAGTGGATGATCCCTCCTGTATGTCCTCTTCAACTGCACGTGTAAAACACCTCTTTTTTACATTCCTCTCCATCTCGCTTAAAACAATGAAACCCTGGAATGTTGAATGGCTAGTCCTTTCCCTCTCTCAACCAAGTCTCTGCAAACCCGCAACATCATAGTCCCATGTACGGTTTCAGGCTCTCAGTTTATCGGTCTTACCCATAATAATTCTTTCATTGAAATAAATACACTTCAGCCCAACTACATCAGATCCTGACCTGAGTTTCCCTGATGTAAATTCTCCTCGACTATTCTCTGGTAACAGGAGATTATAAAAGACTGTCAGTAAAGCAGAAAGACTGTCAGTAAAGCAGTAAAGCAGTAAAACAGACAATTTATGCTTCCTGCCTTGTCCCTTCAATCTGTACATTGCATCACACTCTGTCCAATTCCAACAAACTGCTGGATGATTATTTTGCTTCAAACAACAGCCTCCAGCCTCTCATTGCACATTTTTCAACTCTCTCTGGACCCATTGGATTGACTGTTTTCTGATTTCTTTCTCAACCAAATCTCTGTAATATTTATATCATAGTTATATATACTCATTCAAACTCCAAGCTCCAAGCTCATCTGTCTTGCCTGTCATACTGCTCACATTAAAATCAGCACACTTCAGACTGCCAGCCCCATTGTGTTCACTCCCCTCTGCCAGTTTGTTGTTGGTCTTAGTTGTACTGGGATTAGTCTCCAACTGCTCTTCAGTCACTGTGCTTGTGGATGTCCTACTCTGGCTCCCCCCCTACACTCCCCCCCCCCCACCACACTAGTTTAAACCCTCCTGAGTGACAATAACAAACCTGCCTGCCAGGAGATTGCTGCCGGTTCACCTCCATCCCGTCCTTCTTGTGTATTTCATACCGACCCAGGATTCCCAATGACCCACATATCGGAGATTGCTGCCAGTTCAGCTGCATCCCGTCCTTCTTGTGTATGTCCTGTCGACCCGGGAATCCCAATGATCCACATATTGGAAGTGCTGCCTACCCTTCCAGCTCTTTGGCCATGTTTTTAACTGTACTACCTTCCTATTCCTAACCTCACTGGTACATAATCTAGTCTCTCCAACATTCAGATATCCTTAAAGCACAACTCTGGCAAGACCTTTACTTTAAAATGGATGGACTTGACAATAAAAACTTAGTGTGACCTCATTAACTAGGAAAGTGGAGCCCAACGAATCAGTCGCAATGACCATAGGATCTGATATCTATCATCTTCACCAAACCTGTGTGACAAGGTATACATATGGAGCATCTATTTGTAGATGGACGAAGATAAACAGAAGTTAGTCCAAAAGACCAGAAAATGTCAGAACAGATGGGTGCCATTCAGCCTGTTTACTATTCTTTGCTGTTCAATTGGATTTTAGCTATTCTGTTCTTTTAAATGTCAGGGTCTTGCATCCCTAGCAGTTCAGAAAGTGGCCAGTGTCTTTGTGCGCTCCCTGCTTAGGGAGCATCCAGTGCCAGGCGATGGGGTGTGGGGAATCCAGGGGTGGCTTGATGAAAGGCTGCATGCAGTGACGGATGGACTCATGGATTGAGAGAGACAGAGTAGGTAATCAGGGACATGCACTCACGTAAGTAGCTGGGCAAGATTCCCAAGCACTCGGGGAGCCCGAGCACCAGAGCCACTTTTACAATAAAGCTGTCATACTTGCAGCAATTCTCCATCAAACACAAGCAAATATACTGTAGATGGCAGAAACCTGAAACAAACACAGAAACATATTGTGAAGAGAGAAAGTAGTTAATCTTCCCAATGCAGACACGGGGAGATGTAAAAACTCCACAAAGAAAGGGTCCAGAGATTGGAATTGAACCCGAGTCCCTGACCCTGTGAGGCAGCAGTGTTGTGCCACCACGCTACACAATGATCGGCAAGAGGATTAGTATAGTTATATTAATATATTTTCAACAGTCAGTTAACTGGAATGCTCTCACTCAGCCTGTCTAAGATTGGGAAGCCTTTATACAGCAGCAGATTACAATTTCAGAAGCAAGAAAGCGGTGAACAAGAAACATGTAAACTAGCTCGCTTTAGAAAAGGAGATTGCATGAGTTTTGTTAAGATATATAAAAGGGGAGAGTGAACATTGGACAACCAGAAATTGAGGCTGGCTGCAGAGAAATGGAGAACAAAGAATTGGAGAATGAACTGAAAAGGGACTTTCCATCAATCCTCACAATGGTAGACACTAGGAACATTCCAGAACTTCAAGCGAGTCAAGGGTGAGAGATGGATGTAGTGATCAGCGCTGAGTAGAAGGTACTGGGAAGCTGCAATGTTTGAAAATGGATAAATCACACAGACTGGACAGATAACAACCAAAGTTTTGAAGGAATTAGCGGAGGAGATTGTGAAACCATTGGTTGTGACTGTTCAGGAATAACTATCATCAGACAGAGTCCCAGAGAACTGGAAAATGGACATTTTAAAATCTCTGTGTAAGAAGGAAGAAAGGCAAAATACAGGAAATCATAGGGCAGTATAACATGGCATCGGTCATTATTAGGGATTCAGAGTGCATTGCTAGTAATGAGATTGCAGAGTACTTGGAGATGCATGGTAAAATAGGGCTGAGTCTGCATGGCTTCATTAAGGAGTGGTCCCGCTGACAAGTCTGTCAGAATTCTTTCAGAAGATAATGAGCAGGTTTGACAAAGGGAGAATGTGATCCGATTTGCTAATAGGGAGTGGGTTAAATTTGAATCTGTGTTAAATTGAATCATGTTAATTTATTGGTTACAACTTGCATAAGCAGATGTACAAAAACAATTAAAAATTGTAAAGGAACAATTCAATAGTAGTTAATTAAAATAAGGATGGAGGGTCGGGTGATGTGTTGTTTCTCTATGATGTCAGAGTGGTCGACCCCACTGTGAATCCCAGTGACCATGTCTGGCGTAAACGTTGCAAGCTAGAAGAAATCTGACTCTGAGTCGATGAGCTGGAGTTTGAGCTTCAAACATTGCGAGGCATCAGGGAGGGGAGAGTTCCCGGGATGCTGTGATTCAGGAGACAGTTACACTCCTTAGATCAACTGACTCAAATTCAGCCAGTGGTTAGAAAACGGAGGGTTTGGCTGTGAGTGAGGCAGATAGAGGGATCCAGGAGGTAGAGTTGCAGGAAACCTCAGCCCCTGTCTGTGTCCAACAGGTTAAAGAGTTTTCTTCCCTGTGTGGATGGAAATGGGGACTGCAGGGAGGATGAGCATATTGGCCACACACCGAGCTGAGGGAAGCTTTCAAGTGGGGCAAGCGAAGAGAAATGTAATTGTAATTGGGGATAGTATAGTCAGCGGCATAGTGACTGGTCTCTGTGATCGGGATTGAGAGTCCTGAAAGTTGCATTACCTACTGTTGTTTGGGTAAGGGATACCTCATCTGGGCTGCAGAGGAACTTGGAGTGGGAGGGTAAAGATCCATTGGTCGTGGTCTTTGTAGGTACTAACGAAAGAGATAAAACTAGGTCAGAGGTTCTGCTAAGGGATACGAAGAGCTCGGAGCTAAATTAGAAAACAGAATCAAAAAGGAAATAATCTCTGGATTACGGCCTGAGCCATGAGCTAATTAGCACAGGGTCAGCAGGAAAATGCTTGGCTGAAAGTTTGATGTGAGAGAAATGGGTTTGTATCATGGGACATTGACACCAGACACTGGGGAAGGAGGGCACTGTTCCGATCCGACGGTCTTCATCTTAACCGTGTTGGGACTAGAGGCCGAGAAAATCGCAAAACTAGGGCTGCAGACTGGACTTTAAGTTAAATGGGGGTGGGGTGGTGTCAGTTTAGGGAAAATTAGTAAACCCGAATTAAAGGAGGGGTAAGACTGCAGAACTCAAAAAGAAGGCGTTTTGTATGTTTTCCTTTATTGGTCAGAGCATTGAGTACAGAAGTTGGGAGGTCATGTTGCGGCTGTACAGGACATTGGTTAGGCCACTGTTGGAATATTGCATGCAATTCTGGTCTCCTTCCTATCGGAAAGATGTTGTGAAACTTGAAAGGGTTCAGAAAAGATTTACAAGGATGTTGCCAGGGATGGAGGATTTAAGCTACAGGGAGAGGCTGAACAGGCTGGGGCTGCTTTCCCTGGAGCGTCGGAGGCTGAGGGGTGACCTTATAGAGGTTTACAAAATTATGAGGGCATGGATAGGACAAATAGACAAAGTCTTTTCCCTGGGGTCGGGGAGTCCAGAACTAGAAGGTATAGTTTTAGGGTGAGAGGGGAAAGAAATAAAAGAGACCTAAGGGGCAACATTTTCACACAGTGTGGTACGTGTATGGAATGAGCTGCCAGAGGAAGTGGTGGAGGCTGGTACAATTACAACATTTAAGAGACATATGGATGGGTATATGAATAGGAAGGGTTTGGAGGGATGTGGGCCGGGTGCTAGCATGTGGGACTAGATTGGGTTGAGATATCTGGTCGGCATGGACGGGCTGGACCGAAGAGTCTGTTTCCATGCTGTAAATCTCTATGACTCTATGACACTAAGTTATTCAAATCTCCGACAGAGACGCAGAGAGCATGGAAAGTGTTAGTAATCAAACTTCAAACACACAGGAAACACAAATAACAATGAGAAGAGGAAAGGCTAATACAGGGCTGAACTGTTATATCGGAAAGGATGCAGTATAAAGAATAAGGTAAATAAACTTGTGACTCATACACAAGTTGGCAGGTCGCCATCACGGGGACGTCGCTGCAAGAGGATCAGGACTGAGAGCTGAATATTCAAGGATATGCATCCTATCAAAAAGATAGGGAGTTGGACAGAGGGGATGGGTTTGTCTTATTATTAAGAAATGAAATTAAGTCAATAATAAGAAATGAAGTAAGGTCAAATGGTATAGAGTTTGTGTCGGTAGAATTGAGAAATCACAATGGTTAAAAAAAAAGTAGTTAGAGTTCTGTTCAGGCCACCAAACAGTAGTCAGGAGCTGGGGTGCAAGATACACAGGAGCTAGAAAGATGTGTAGGAAATACAAAGTTACAGTAATCATGTAGGTTTTCATTACGGAGGGGGGCTGGGAATTCAGCTTGATGGTGGTTTGGAAGAAAAGGAATTTGTAGAATGTCTATGATATAGCTTTTTGGAGCAGCTTGTGCAGGCAGACTAGATGAGGGAGCTTAAGGTGAAGGAAATCACAGGAGGCAGTGAATCATAATATGATTTAATTTACTCAGCAATTTCAGATGGAGAATTTAGAATCAGAGGTAACGGTATTTAAGCTGAATAAAGGCAACAATAGAGGCATGAGAGAGGAGTTGGGTAGAATTGACTGATAGAAGGGCCCAGCAGGAAAGACAGTGAAGCAGCAATGGCAGGAGATTTTTGGTATTATTCATGATGCAGCAGAGATTTACCCCGAGTAAAAAGTGGCATGGTACATGGAGAATGAGGTAAGTATGTCTGACGAAAGAAGTCATGTATAGCATAAAAGCAAAAGAGAAAGGATGTAATGTGGCAAAGTGCAGTGGGAAACCAGAAAGTTGGGAAACTTACAAAGACAAAACAGAGGGCAAACAAAATAAAATATGGAGGGAGATTATTAAATATGGGGGTAAGCTCGTCAGTAAGATAAAAGAAGTCTGTAAGAGTTTCTTTCGATATATAAAATATAAAAGAAAGGCAAAAGAGGGCATTGGATTGATCGAAAATGACACTTGAGCGATCGTAGTGGGGGCCAAGAAAATGGCCGTGGAATTGAATAATTACTTTGCATCAGTTTCATGGTGGCAGATACAAATAATATCTCAAACATACAGGAGAGTGAGCGGCTAGAGCTTAGTATGGTGGCCACCACCATGGAGAACATGCTAGAAAAAAGCTGAATGGCTTAAAGTTGGTTAAATAACCTGAACCAGAGGGATTAAATCCCTGTGTTATAAGGGAGATAGCTGAAGAGTTAGTTAACGTGATGATGGTGATTTTTCAGGAATCACTCGAGAAAGGAACGATCCCAGAGCATTGGAAACCCACTAACGTGACATATGTTTTTACCCAGGGAGTAAGGAAGAAAACACAAAATGAAACGCTTAACTTTTGTCATGGGTATGATCCTGGAATCCATTGAGAAGGATGAGATTTCTGAATACATGGAAGAGTTTGGTAAAATAGGGCAAAGTCAGCATGATTCCATCAAGGGAAAGTCAGCATGATTCCATGAAGGGAAAGTCAGCATGATTTCCATCAAATTTGTTGGAAATCTTTGAAGAAGAAATGAACAGGCTCGATCAGGTACAGCCAATGGATGTTATCCACCTGGACGTCAAGAAGGCCTTTGACAAGGTGTCACACAGGAGATGATTGAGTATGATAAGGGTCCGTGGTGTTAGAGGCAAGGTAGAGGCATGAACAGAAGCTTGTCTGTCCGATAGAAAGCAGAGAGTGGGGATAAAATGGTCCTTCTCAGGATGGCAGCAGGTGACAAGTGGTGGTCTGCAAGGCATAGTGTTGGGACCATAACTTTTTACCTTATTCGTTAACAGTCTAGATGGTGGACTGAGGTCACTCTGGCTAAGTTTGCAGACGAAACAAAGATAAGTAGAGACTCAGGTCGGAGAGTGGAGGCGGAGGGGCTGAAGAAGGAGTTGGGCAGGTAAAGGGGTTGGCAGATGCATTCCAATGTCGGATAGTGTGACGTTGGAAATGGTCTATTTCCTCAATGGGGAGAAGATTCAGAAATCTGAAGTGCAAAGGGACTTGGGTGTTCGAGTGCAGGGTCCTCTTAAGGTAAGCTTGTAGGTTGAGGTCGTAGTTAGGAGGGCAGTTTCAGTTATTATTGATGGCATTTAATACGAGAGAAATTGAATATAAGAACAGGCAGTGTACAGCTTTGGTCAGACTACATTTGGAGTGGTGCGCGCACTGTTGAGCCCCATATCTCAGGAAGGATGTATTGTCCCTGGAGCGTGTTCAGAAGATTTTCAGGGGAACAGTCGTAGGAGTGAAAAGTTTATTGTGTGAGGAATGTTTGAGTCTATACTTGATATAGTTTAGAAGGAAGAGGGGAAATGTAATTGAAACATACAGAATACTGAATGACCTGAACAGTGTGGATGTTCATACGATGTTTCCAGTGATAGGAGAGACTAGGAACCAAGGACACAGCCGTAGTTTAAAATGAATACCTTCTAGAACGTTGATAAGGAGACTTCATTAACCAGGGAATGGTGATTCTTTGCAATTTATTGCCAGAGAAGGCTGTGGGGCCATGTCATTGAGTATATTTGAGGTGGTGATAGTTTTTTCATTATCCAGGGCATCAAGGATTATGGGGAGAACGTCGGAGAATGGGCTTGAGAAACTTAGCAGTGATGATTGAATGGTGGTGTAGACTTGATCAGCAAACTGGCGTAATTTCTGCTCCTATATCTTATAGTCTTATGGTCTAAACCTTAAGGAGGCACCTTGCATCTCTGAGAATATGGAATCATGTCCTTCATGAATGTCAGTAGCTGGTGGGAATAGTAAACTGTTTCAGAATGACAGTATTGTGGCTGCTGTCGGGGTGGTGGATAATATGACATTCAGTGCAGGATCACACACCAACTGTACTGTAATAATGTGGGGAGAGTTTATTCAAAACATGGACCTCTCTGTCTCTCTCAATCACCGTGGGATTGGGGGTTGGGGTGGGTAGGCGTAACGTCCTCAGAGGCACTTAAACTATCCAGATTCATGCATCCTGAGTGAAAAAAAAGTGATGGAATTTATCACCTTCCCATTGTCTGTTTAGAATAGAAGGAGTGATTGTCCATCCCTCTCAAGGTTCACTGCAATCACCTCTTATTATCTCACAGCGTGACAGATCAACCTTCACTCACTCCTCATGGTGCCATCATCCCAGGGATTAATCCGGTGGAACTCCTGTTTATTGTTTCTGTGATAAGGAGATCACTCCTTATAAAGGAGATAAAATCTGTCCACAATACCCCAAACACTGCCTCAACAACACTCTCAGAGTTGAACACAATAATTCCTGTCCCTCACTTAGCTGGCTCCATTTCCTTCATGTGACACAGGAAGCCATTCATTTACGATGCACTGTCACTGAGTTGGAATTTAAAACATCCTTACATCTGTAGGTCAACATCAATAAAGCCAGCACCAGAGATGCCTATAGTGATGGACATCACTCTTGGGGAGAGACCCAATCACAAAGAATACATATAAAATAGTGAATGGCCACCTACCTGAATGGAATTCACCTGCAGGAATGTGGGATACAGGCAGAGGAAGCGAGTTATCTTTCATTTTGGTCTTCCCTCACGGGATGTGTGCAGCCCTGGTCAGGCCCGCATGTTATGCCAGCCTTGGACTGAGTGGCTGGTTCAGCTGTTCCACAGGACAGTAAAGAGTAAAACACAGTGCTGTGGGTTTGCAGTCACACAGAGACCTGACCAGAGAAGAATGACCCATTGCCTTCTCTAATGGGCATGAGGCAAGCCGATATCAACAGATTATAATTTTGTGGCTTTAGATAATGAGCCAGTGACGTAACCACCAGACACTGTCTTTCCATCTTTCTAATTCTGTGCAGGGAACAATGTAAACATCTCAAGTGCAATTATTTTGCAATGGACATGTGGTAAGAAGGGACTTGAAACAGTTACATACGGATATTAACAAAGGCACAAACAATGGTTTATTCAGGAGTTGTACTCCGGCTGAGGAGGAGACTGGGATGTCATGGTGGCGGTACTGAACTGGATTGGTGAGTGGGTGGATATGGAAATGTAAACCTGTGCAGGAGAAAATGAATCATGGAGAACAGTCTGTTTCATCCTCGCATATTGGTGCATAATATTTAAATAACCATTTGCTAGTTATAATTTGTAAAGAATGGACTCTTTGATTGGAACTGAAAACATTGATTGCACCTTTTCAAATTTTCCATATTATAACCATCAATTCAGTTCAGACCGTTTCACTAGACAGATTGAGTGACATACCAGGCACACCAACTATAGCAAGGATAGGATAGTAACCAGCTTGAATAACCATCAGTGCATCTTCAACACGCGATGTTAATGATATCCAAGGCTGGAAAAGCCAGAAAAGACCCCAGGATAAACTCCTGTCCATTGCTGGAAATTTCCATTCGAATGTTCTCAGATCCTGATCCATTGTTGAAACATCCAGTCTAATGTTCCCAGATTCTGATCTCTCCTCCTTCTCTCTCTGAAGCTGCTGATCCCTGTTACTGGTGTGGGTGATGCTCCCGCTCAGAATATGGGATAACACATGGAACGCGTTCCCTTATTGATAGAAGAGGGAAACTCTCTGCGGACCCATAGGATCCATGGAGATTCATATAATCACAATCGCTGAACAAATAGCTCCAGCTAACCCTTTTCAATTTGATACTGTTTTACTAAAATTCAAAATAACTTTGAACATTGATGCATTCAGGATGTGATATGTGAGTGTGACTGAAGGAAGGAATGTCGGAGGTGGCAGATTGATTGTGCGTAATCATTCAGTCTGCCTTGGATATAGAGGTAATTCCAGAGGTTTAACTGAACGTAAACATGTTTCTCTGCTCATAAATGGGGAAATAAATCCTATAATTACTGATCAGTCATTGCAAAATCACTAAAACATTGAGAGAACATCTGTCCATGATCTGATGGCAATATGTTTATAACAATCAAACGGCATGCATATGTTAACAGAGAATTGTACGTGACAAATAAAATTCAGATTGTTATTCAAGGATCAGAGAGGGCAAGCGTGGATGTTGACGTTGTAAATGTTAAGGAACTGTGATGAAGTATCATCGACTGACTTCAATTACATTGTAATTTTGACATTGGGGAAAAGACAGAAGATGGAGTGGACTGGGGGACATGGCTGTTCAAAATGGGAAGAGGTACATTGATGTTCCCCAGTTTTCACTATTGGAACGTTACTCTTTATAACTCATATGAAAACAGAGTCAAGGATACGTCTACAATGAGAAATTAGCAGAGACAATATTAATGAAATGTATTTATGCAATACAAAATACAGGGACAAAATGATTTTCTATACAGACCAAAATATGCAAAGTACAAAGAGATAAGATTGTTAAAATGCACTCCTGATATTGACATATATAAACTGAAATGTGGATTAGAAAACTGGGATAGTGGTGTGCAAACTTTATCAATCATTATTTGATCCACAGCGGAGCTGCTGATTTCCCCTCTGTCAGTGATACCCCTCACTGGATTCTCTGGCCCAGTCTCTCACACAGTATCTGGAGATGGGGTGGGAGTTTTGGGTGCGGTTATCATTTCCTGCTGCTCATGGCATAGTTTATTTTAAAAATCCACTTTCGCCATGGAACTAATCTCCTGATCTATTGGGTTCTGCTTAGATGTCAGTAACCCAGCTCTGTGATATTATTGGAAAGAAATGATCTGGGATGACAGCCAGTGGTCACAGAGTATGGCACCCAGACAAAGGGCTTGCAGTTCAGAGGAATTTCTAAGTAAAACTTCCAACTTCTTTCTGTCCGTATTTATCTACCCTCATGCTGTCTTCTGATCTATCTGACTTCACCCACATCTAACACCTCTTCCTCTCCCACTCAGTCAATCGCTCCCCTTTCTATCCTCTCTCAGTTTATCTCACTTCACTTTCTTTTTCTCTGTTTATTTCTTCAAAGTTTGTGAGAAGATTTGTGAGAACAGCCAAGGAATTCTTAGATGCTTGTCACTCATCCACAGATTCAATCAATAAGCACACATTGATCCAATATACCGACCACTGCAGCGGACAGCTGGAACTGACAACCGGAAGCGGCAGAGACAACTCACTATAAATGCCTGAGGAAACAGCACAGAAGCGCTTCACAGGACGCTCCCACGCACTGAGGATGTCACCTAGACAGGGGACGCAACGTCTGCAACATAAATTCCCAGCTCGGCGAACAGAATCACAACATCTGTTGATTTCTCTCTCACACCAGCTATCTCCATATATTGTATGTCCAATTGTGCAGTTGAAGTGCTTGTGACCCCACAATGGGTTGACAGACCTCCATCGGTGTTATCATAATTTGGCGGTTCTCTTACCCACAATAAATACTTCAGGTGCCTGGTCAGATAAGCTGGTGCGGTGACAGGTACAGTGCACAATCACCCATTACCTCTTCCTTTTCTTCTCTGATGTGCAGCTGCCTTGAAATGTCTTGCAAACAAAACAGACTGAATGAAATTCGAGCAGTCCAGACGACGTTCATGACGGTGTATTTCAATCAGGATTTAATGAAGGTTGAGGATCCAGATAAACACAAGCAATGAAAGAAATACAGGGCAACACAAGAAATAGCAGCTGAGTACTACATTTGGTTCCAAATAGGCCTCATGGTATAATCGCTAGATTATCAATCCAGAAATTCAGCTCTTGTTCTCTGGACCCAGGTTCGAATCCCGCCACTGCAGATGGTGGAACTTCAGTTCAATAATTTTAAAAAAGCTGGAATTAAGAATACACTGATGAGAATGAAATCATTGCCGATTGTCAGAAAAAAATCCATTTGGCTCACTAATATCCTCCAATAAAGTAATCGTTTATCCTCACTCCAGACACAAAGCAATATGATGACTCTCACTCGCCCTCTGAAATGGTCCAGCGTATCATTCAGTTATATCAATCTATTCAAAATCTCAAAGAAATAAAACCGGGTGGACCAACAGGTATCGATCTGACCACCGAAAAAGTCATTTGGAAACATCACTGTCGAACCTGCAAAGTCCTCCTTAAAAACATGAAGCTTTCAGACATGAGTTGGGAAGCTTGGACTGGGAGCAATTGTTCCATGGAAAGGGCACTATAGACATGTGGAGACTGTTTAAGGAACAGTTGTTGCGAATGATGCATAAATGTGTTCCCCTGAGACAGGCAAGAAAGGGTAAGTTAAAGGAACCTTGAATGGTGAGAGCGGAGGAGCTTCTCGTCAAAAGAAAGAAGGCAGCTTACGTAAAGTGGATGAAGCAAGGGTCTTGTTCAGCTCTAGGGGATTACAGGCAGGCGAGGAAGGAGCTCAAAAATGGCCTGAGGAGAGCCAGGAGGGGGAAGGAAAAAGGCTTGGCAGGAAAGATTAGGGAGAATCTAAAAGCGTTTTACACGTATGTGAGGAATTAGAGAATAATCAAACAAACAGTAGGGCCGATCAGGGATATCATAGGGAACTTGGGTATGAGTCTGAGGAGGTAGGGGAAGCCATAAATGAGTTTTTTGCTTCTGTTTAACTAAAGAAAAGGACCTTGTAGTGAATGAAACCATTGAGGAGCAGGTAAACATGCTGGAACGGATAGAGATTGAGGAAGCTGATGTGCAGAAAGGTTTGACAACCATTAAGATTGACAAGTCGCCATGGCCAGACAAGATTTGGCCCCGGCTGCTTTGGGAAGCGAGAAATGTGATTGCTTCGCCGCTTGCAAAGATCTTTGCATCCTCGCTCTCCACTGGATCCATACCTGAGGACTGGAGGGAGGCAAATGTAATTCCTCTCTTCAAGAAAGGAAATAGGGAAATCCCCGGCAATTACAGACCAGTAAGTCTCACATCTGTCGTCTGCAAGGTGTTAGAAAGGATTCTGAGGGATAGGATTTATGACCATCTGGAAGACCATGGCGTAATTAAATGCAGTCAGCACGGCTTTGTGAGGGGCAGGTCATGCCTCACAATTCTTATCGAGTTCTTTAAGGATGTTACTAGACAAGTTGATGAGGTTCGAGCGGTGGATTTGGTGTATATGGACTTCAGCAAGGCATTTGATAAGATTCCACATGGTAGGTCCGTTCAGAAAGTCAGGAGGAATGGGATAAAGGGGAATATACCTGTCTGGATACAGAATTAGCTGGTCGACAGAAGACAGCGAGTGGTAGCGGAAAGAAAGTATTCTTCCTGGAAGTCAGTGTTGAGTGGTGTTCCACAGGGCTCTGTTCTTGGGACGCTACCATTTGTAATTTTTAATAATAACTTGTATGAGGAGATTGAAGGATGGCTTAGCAAGTTTTCAGACGACACAAAGGTTGGAGGTGTCGTTGACAGTATAGAGGGTTGTTGTAGGCTGCAGCATGACATTGACAGGATGCAGAGATGGGCTGAGAGGTGGCAGATGGAGTTCAACCTGGCTAAATGCGAAGTGATGCATTTTGGAAGGTCGAACATGAAAGTTGAGTACAGGATTAAAGACAGGATTCTTGGTATTGTGGATGAACAGCGAGATCTTGGTGTGCAGGTACATAGATACCTTAAAATTGCCGCCCAAGTGGACAGAGTGGTTCAGAAAGCATATGGTGTTTTGGCTTTCATTAACAGGAGGGTTGAGTTTAAAAGCCGTGAGAGCTTGTTGCAGCTCTATAAAACTTTGGTTAGACCACACTTTGAATACTGTATCCAGTTCCGGTCGCCCTATTATAGGAAAAATGTGGATGCTTTGGAGAGGGTTCAGTGGAGGTTTACTAGGATGCTGCCTGGAATGGAGGGCTTATCGAATGAAGAGATGTCGACTGAGCTCGGACATTTTTCTCTGGAAAAAAAGAAGGAAGGGAGGGGGCCTAATTGATGTGAACAAGATAATGAGAGGCATAGATAGAGTCAATAGCCAGAGACTTTTTCCCAGGGCATAAATGGCTAAGACAAGGAGTCAAAGTTTAAAGCCGCTTGGTGGAAATTATAGAGTGGATGTCAGAGGCGGGTTCTTTACGCAGAGAGTTTTGAGAGCATGGAATGCATTGCCAGCAGCAGTTGTGGAAGCGAGGTCATTGGGGATATTTAAGAGACTGCTATCATGCATATGGTCACAGACACTTGAGGGTTCGTACATTAGGTTTACCTCACATGAGGATCAATGGTCGGCACAACATCGTGGGCTGAAGGGCCAGTTCTGTGTTGTACAGTTCTATGTTCTATGTTCTTACATCTGAGGGCTTAGTGCCAATATTGCGATAACTGCCTTACAGATTAGTCAAGCAACAGCCTGACATAGTCATGCTCATGAAATTATACCTTTCAGAAATACCCCAGACACCACCATCACCATCACTGGATATGTTCTGGCCCAAGGTCAAGACCGATCCATCAGAAAGAGCAGCTCAGTGCGATACATTCTGGAGGTAGTTGCTCTGCGAGTCCCCAAAATTAACTCCGGACCCAATGAAGCCCCATGACTTTAAATTAAACGTGGGCAAAGCAGCCTTACTGATTATCATGTAACGTCATTCCTCAATTGAATCAGTACTCTTCCACGTTGAACAAAACTTGGAGAAAGCACTCACTGTGAAAAGGGGCACAAAGTGTATTCTGGCTGAGGAATTTCAAAGTCAACCACCAGGAATGGTTTGGCAGCAGTACTACTGATCACGCTGGTCGGGTCCTAAAGGACATAGCTACTGGGTTGGGCCTGCAGAAGTTCGTGAGGGAATGAACGAGAGGGAAAAAACATACCTGACCTACCAACTGCAGGTGCATCTGTCCATGACAACATCGGTAAAACTGACCACCACACTGTTGTTGAGCAGGCAAAGTCTCACGGTCACATTGAGAATAAACTCTATTGTGTTGTGTGGCACCATTCCCATGCTAAATGGCACAGACTTCCAACAGATCTAGCAACTCAAGACTGAGCATCCATATAATGCTGTGATCATCAATAGCAGAAGAACTATACTCCAGCAAAATCTGTAATGTCATGGCCCAGCATATAAACCACTCAAAAATCCCATCAAGACAGAGGATTAAGCCTCGTGCAAAAGAGAGTGCAACAATGGGAAAAAAATTGCTCAAATATGTTCTGTACATAAAACACAGGGCAAATTCAACCCAGAAATACCGCCTCACCATTCTAATCTCCATCATCAATAAAGTGATGGAAGGACTGATCAACAGTGCTATCTAGCAGCACCTGCTCAGCAATAACCTGCTCAGTGACGCCCATTTTGGGTTCCACCGGGGGAACTCAGCTCCTGACCTCAGCACAGCTTTTGTTCAAACATAGAAAAATGAACTGAATTCCAGCACTTGAAATCAAGGCTGCATTCTTTTAAATTTCGCATCAAGGAATCCAAGCAAAAAGGATATTGCGAGCAAGTACTTCATTATTGGAGTAGTACCTGACAGATAGGAAAAGGGTCATTGTTGTTGGAGGTCAGTCATCTCAGTTTCAGAATATTTCTGCAGTAGTCCCTCAGGATAATGCGAATGCAGGTTTGCTCCATGAACTGGAATGTTCATTTTCAGACATTTCCTCACCATACTATTTAAAATCTTCAGTGGCCCTCCGGATGGTCCAAACATATTCTGATTCTTCATGAATGGCCATCTCTCCATCATAAGGTCAGAAGTGGGAATATCCGACAATGACTGCACAATGTTCATCACCATTCGCAAATGCTCAGGTATGGAAGCAGTCCTTGCCAAAATGCAACAAGATTTGGACAATATCCAGGCTTGGGTTGACAAGTGACAAGCAACACTCGCACCACACAGATGCCTGACAATTACCATCACCGGTAAGAAGCAATATAACCACTTGGTATTCAGCAGCATATTTGTCATTAAACTCCCGCCCCCCCATCAATACACTTGGGGTTACCATTGACCAGAAACTTAGCTGGAATCGCCACATAAACATAAAAGCATATCAGAGGCTAGGAATACTGCGCAAGTAACTCACCTCCTGTCTTCCCAAAGCATGTTCACCATTTGCAAGGCACAAGTCAGGAGTGAGATGGAATACTCCCCAATTGCCTGAATGAGTGAAGCCACAACGACACTGAAGAAGCTTGACACCATCAAGGACAAAACAGTCCAATTGCTTGGCACCACTTACACAAGCTTTCACTCCACTCACCAGCAACGGTCAGTCGGAGCAGTCTATACTATCGACAAGATGCACTGCACAAATTCTCCAAAGATCCTCAGAAAGCACCTTCCACTCCTACGAGTACTTCCATGTAGAATGATAATGCAGCAGGCTTTTGTGAACGCCACCACCTTCAAGCTCCGCTCCAAACCAGTCAACATCCTGAGTTGAAAATATATCACCATTCTTTTCACTGTTGCTGGGTCAAAACGCTGGAATTCCATCCCTCATAGCATTGTGGTTCAACGCACAGCAGGTGGACTGCAGCCGTACAAGAAGGCAACTCAGCACCACCTTCTCAAGGGGGCAACTAGGGACGGACAAGAAATTATGGGCCCATCCAGTGATTCTCATAACCAAAAAATAAGTTTAAAAAGTTCCAAGTGGGGCACCTCGATGGGACATGTTGTCTGATTTGAACACGAACAGGAAAGCAGTGTTTCTGATACTAACATTTTAGACCTTTCTGTTATTAGATAGGTGTTCAGTCTTCAATGATATATTGTTGCTGAGTGCTGTGATAAATTGCACCTGTTCTGTTAAATGCAACAATATTAGCGTAACAGGATCGATCCTTCAAAAGTGCCAGACTGAAAATAACAATAATCGTAGAGACAATGTACTCCCAGTAGATGAGACTCACAGATAGCCGGTTATATTCAACATATTACTGCGCTACTGGTTAACACTGTATCCTACCACCGTCCATTTTACAGGGGTTACCACTGACCAGAAGTCAAATCAACGTACAGATACAAGGGTTACAAGACCACGTCAGAGACTTACAATTCTGCACTGAATACTATACTGTATGACCATAAGGGCATGAGATATATCAATTTGTTGGGCCATTATGCCTATCTCTTCACTCTGAAACTGTGCCATTTTGTCATAGTCTCTAAGATTAGTGGAAAAATCCTCTGTACTCCAACTGTATCAATTTTTGCGGTAATCGATCAATTTCATTCAGATGCGACCTCCCATTCTTCTAAGTGCCATTGAGTACAGACACAGAGCCCTCAACTGCCGCTCATATGACAAGCCATCATTCCCAGGATAGATCATGTCCAACACCCGTAGATCCTTCCCCAGAACAGCTCATAATAATCCAAAAGCCGTCTGATCATAGCCCATTGCATTCTCAGGAGAATGTCTCTGCTCTTGTATTCTCACTCTCTTGAAATGAATGTTAACATTATATTTGTTTTCTGAACTGCCAACTGAACCTGCACGTTAACCGTAAGAGAGGACGAGGACTCCAAACTTTGTTTGTGCTTCAGATTTCATGAAGCCTTTTAGAACATAGTGTCTGCCTGTATTCCGCCTGCTGAAGTGCATAATCTCACATGTTCCCATGTTGTGTTCCATCAGCCATGTGTTTTCCCAGTGCCCTAACCTGTCCAAGTCTTTCTGCAGCCTCCCCACTTCCACAATGTCACCTGCCTATCCAATCATCATTGTATCATCTGCAAAACTAGTAAAACTCTTCCTTCTGAAGCTGAAGTTCCAACCTGATTCAAGAAGGTCAACATTATCCTGGTAAGTGAGAAAACACATGGACCGTGCCCTTATAGACTGCCACCCAGTGGCTCCGACCTCAATAATCATAAAGTGCTTTGAGAGGCTGGTTCTTGCCTACACCCACTCCAGTCTCCCAGCCTAACCTGCTGCCCGACTGATGTAACGGGTTCACAACGGATACTATATCCGAGCCCTGCACGCATCCCTGGAATATTTGGACATCAAGGACACCTACACCAGGCTCCTGATCATTGACAAAAGCTCCACCTTCAAAATCATTTTCCCTGACAGACCAATCACAAAAATCGGCGACCTTGGTCTCGGTTCGACTCCCTGCAACTGGATCCTCAGGTTTCTGACCCACAGACCACAATCGTGAAGATCGGTAAAATCACTTCCTCCACAATAACATTCAACACTAAAGCTGCTGAAGGATATGTTCGCAACACCCGACAATACTCCCAGTAAACCCACGGCAGTACCCTCAGTTCCCGACTGTACTCCCTATACACCCATGGCAGTGCCCTCAGCCACTTAACGTACTCCCTCCCTGTACACCCACAGATGTGCCCTCAGCCCATTATTGTACTCCCTGTACATCCACGGCTGTGCCCTCAATCCATTAATGTCCTCCATGCACACCCACAGCTGTGTCCTCAACCCCCTACTGTACTCCCTGTACAGCCACGGTTGTTTCCTCAGCCCCCTAATGTCCTCCCTGTACAACCACGGCTGTGTTCTCAGCCCCTTAGTGTACTCCCTATACACTCAAGGCTGTGCCCAGGCCAACTACTGAACTCCCTGAACACCCACAGTTGTGTCCTCAGCCCCCACTGTCCTCCATGCACACACACGGTTGTTTCTGCAGTCCCCTACAGTTTTCCCTGTACTCCCAAGGTTGTGTCCTCAGCCCACTAATGTCCTCCCTGTACACCGACGGCTGAATTTCCAAATTCCAAACAACGGCAGCTACAAGTTCGCTGATGACATCACTATAGCAGTCCGGATATCAAACAACAACGCGTCAGAATCTAGAAAGGAGATATAGGGCTTGGTAGCATGGTATATTGATAATGACCTCTCTCTAATCCTGTAAACGTAAAGGAGTGATCATTGACTTTAGGAAGAAAGGAAGGGAACACACTCCATCTACATCAACCGTTTGAGGGAGTGCAGAGCATCAAGTCCCTCGGAGTGATGATAACTGACAACCTGTCCTGAACTTCTCACAACGGTCCGACAGTCGGGAAGGATCAACAATGCCTCTCCTTCCTCAGTTGGTTCAGGAAATTCAGCATGCGCTACTTCTACAGAAGCAACATTGAGGGCTTACTGTCCCGGTGCATAACAGCCAGGTACGGCAACTGCTCGACTCAGGACCGTGAGAAACTACAGAAGGTTGGGTGCACAGCTCTGACCAACACGGACTCTAACATCCCAACCATTGATTCCATTTACATGGCTCGTTGCCGCAGAAAGGCTCTCAACATCTACCCCGGATTACTGAGGGAAGGGAGACTGGAAATATCTGGGGCATTAATAGATATCTTTGTAGCATCCTTGAACACGGCTGAGGTCCCGGAGGGCTGGAGATCGGCACAAGCTTGGACCACCGAATGGCCTGTTTCTGTGCTGGAATGTTTTGTTCTAACATTATCAAAGAACCATCACACCCCAGTAATGGTCTCCCACACCTCTTCGATTAGGCAAACAGCTACAGAAGCTTGAAAACACAGAGCAGCTGGTTCAGCAACAGCTTATTCCCGGATGTTATGAGACTGATGAATGTACTCTCTAATCTCAGATAACGCTGATTTTGTTCGTGTTAATCTCGCCTCGCGCACGCCCTGTGCAGCGTAACCTGCATGCCTCTCAAACATGTTTTACAGCCATTGTTCTGAACATCTTTGCTTAATATGATTTGTCTGTACAACTTGGTACATGCCAATGTAAATTCTCACCTCCCTTCCCCCAGCTCCCTCCAGTGCTCGCTCCAAGGTCTCTCCGGTCCTCACCCCCAGCTTCTCCCATTCCAAATCCCTAGCTCATTGTGACCCCATCCCCAGCTCCCTGTGTGCTTTATCTCTCACTGTTTCTCTCACACTGTCTGTTTCCCTGTGTTTTCTTTTTCTCTGTCTTCCGTTCCTTTCTCTGAACTTACTATCTCCCCTTCTTCCTGTCCATATGACTGTTTGATTCTTGTTTTGTTTCCTTTCTCAGTTTGACTCTATGTCCTTCTGTTTCCCTCGCTGAGTTCTCTCTCTCCTTATACGTGTCTGTCTCTTTTTCCCTCGTTGTGATGGTGATGGCTTCTCTATTCTTTTGAAGCATGTGATGGCTCTTTGGATGGATGTTGGCAATACAATAAACTCAATTGTGTTTTGGTATCTTGGACATAATTTAAATTTATTGGTTAAATTTCAATTGTTGTCAAAACAGCAAGCAGAACATCGATATCCATTTAACAACCAATGGTTGCATCTAAATATTTTGGAACTGTCTTCTCTCGGTGCTCTGCATTCTGACAACTGAAAGCATTCTGTTCATGTGCATAATAGTGTGAGGGTAACAGCGCTTCCCGGGACCATAAGAAATTACAGACGGTTGTGTGCACAGACCAGACTATCATGGAAGACAACCTTCCATCCATTTATACTTCTCGTTGTCAACGAAAGGCTGGCAACATCAAATATCTCTCCAAAACCTGTAATTATCTCCTGCAACTTCTTCCAAAAGGGAGGAGATACAGAGGCATGAACACATGGGCCTACATGCTCAGGAACACCTTCTTCCCTACTGTAATTAGACTGACGAATTGAAGTCTCTAACTTTTCAAATAATATTAATCTTGTGAAAGACGATCTTGCTTTGCACACCTCCTGTGCAGCTGTCACCTTGTGTGCCTCACTCCCCCTGTCTAAGTGCCCTGTGAGGCTCAAGGTCTTCTCAAGGGCAATCAAAAAAGTGAACTAATGCTGGCCCAGCCAGCGATTCCTATATCCCATTAATAAATATAAGAACATGACAATACTCAGGGAACACAGACAGGTGGGATCAAATCTCTTTAAACATGATCTTAGATAGATAGCGATTTCCCTAGGTATCTGAAAGTAGAGCGTTCCTACAAAGCCTTTCATAAACTGATACAGCGTAAAGCGAAGATGCATTAATTTATGCTCGAAAAATTTACCTTCCTTGTTAAAAGTGAAAATCCTCTTCGGATTTATTTTGGTTAGTGAAAACAGGACCTAATGGAGGATTTTCGGAAAGGGAAGTGGCAAAAAGTGAATTTTTGAAAAGCGGGGGATACATGTACCGACATGGGCATGATATTCAGGAAGGTGGGAAAAGTTAAAAGAAATGAGGTGGATCTCACATTTTATTTCCATCCCAGCTGATCATCAGTCCCTTTGTTTGCGCTATGTCTTCTATCTCTCTCTTTCTCTATCGATTCAACTCACTCCTCCTGCCCTTCAAAGCAGACTTCCCTGTTACCAGCATTATTCCCACTATTTTACAGCTGCTTTCAGTTCAGAAAAACTCCCCAGCACTTTCTGATCTTTTCTTTGCATTTTTTATGCAATTTCAGATCTCCAGCATCTATCTTTATTTGGTTTAACCTTCAAATTTGTTATCCCATGGGAAGTCGGCATCTCTGCCAAAGGCAGCATTTGCTAATCATCACTAATTGCCCTGACTCTAACGCCATTCCACAAGCCAATATAAAGTCAAGCTCAATGATATGGGTCTGAAGTCACACATAACCCAGACCGGTTAGTAGTATTGGACTTCTTTACCGAAAATCATCAGTGAAACAGGAAGGTTTTCAGACAAAATGTGGGTTTTATGGTTGTTTTTCGCGAAATTCACTTTTATTCCAATTCTTATCATTTTTATTTAAGTTCTACCATCAGCTGTCATAGGACTTGAAACAAATCGCTTGAAACCATGTCTTTCGTTTAATAAGCTTTGCTCCTGAATTATGTCCAGCGACATTCCTACTCTGATACATTGTCCTAATCATGAAGTAATGTCCGCGACAAGAACAATTTTGTGATTGAAATACATGTAACTGGAAAAGTGGCCAGAAGAGAGCTTGAAATATAAGGTCTGAATTTTACCAACGTGCAGACAATGGTTTGTTCAGCCACAGCACTGACGCAGAGATGGAGACTGGGGATATTGTGAGCTGGCAGTGGACAGGGTTGGTGACATAGAGAACAAGAGATATAAATCAGTTCAGGGCAAAAAGCGGCATCGAGGTTGTGCACAGTTTTGTTCTTAGATGTTTGTAAGGGAGTGGTCTGTAATTCAGATGAATGGAGACTGCAATTGAAATTGAAGATAAAAGATTCTTTCATTGGCAACTATAGATAACAGAAATTGCAATGAATTCAAAATTGTTTATGGGATTAATGAATGGACAGAAGTAGAGAACACCAACAATAGCGAGAATAGGTTATGATTTGGAGATGCTGGTGTTGGATCGGGGTGTACAAATTTAAAAATCACACAACAGCAGGTTATAGTCCAACAGGTTTGATTGGAAGCACACTCGCTTTCGGAGAGTCACACCTCCACCATTGGTTAGTAACACACACCCTCCACCCCGCCCAAAATAATAATCAGCACCACAAATATCCGATATGGTAGAAATTTCCAACAGAGGAAAATGTTGAAAAGACGCAAGGAAAGTTACCTCTCCATTCGAGAAATTATCCAGTCCATTGTTCTCAGATTCATATCTGTCTTTTCCACGTCTGTGCAGCTGCTGATCTCTGTTCCTGTTGGAGCTGATGCATCTGCTCCTGCACTGGGATAGCGCACTGAGTGAAGCCCCTCACCAATAGGAGAGGGAAACCCTCCAGTGACACAGTTACAATGCATAGAGACTGACATCAGTCGGAGTCACTGAGTAAACAGTTCTAGCTTTCAATACAGCACATTAAGTTCACAATATAACTGGACTGGACTGGATGCTGACATCCCTGGCTATTGGTCACATCTCCCATCACCAATTCATCTAGTGAAGTCAATTGTGAGGGAGAATGATGGATGTTTTCTTATCGCAGGCTCGATGACTCTGCCCTGTTGTACGTTTGCAATGCTGTCACCATCTTATCCCGAATCTCCGCCCCTCCACAAAAAAAGAAACACAATCAGGATGTTGTTACTGTGCTGATCTCTCCTCCACGGGAACAAACGCCACTGGGCACAATTGCCTTGAACATAGACAGGAAGTGTGGACTTCTCTGAATGGTCCTCTCACTGCTCTAATAAAGAAACGTTGGACCTTCCATATAGAATATGTATCAGTAATTAATTTATGCAAATTGACAAACATTTTAACGCAGTTTTATTTGCTGTAAAACAGTAATGTTTACACTTTTGTCCCCTCAGTCCAAAACCAAAAGTGAACTTATTCATTATGACTTGTGAATTAATGAGTCAGTTTTAGCTATTAGATAGGGCGGAATGGGGATAGTGGCTGTGGAGACTGAATGGAGAATACAAGGATATTCCCCAGTCATCATCACTCTTAACGTCAGATAGAATTAAATATAGTTCACAACAAGGAACAAGACAACGTTTGGGATATGCAATGCTGAATGACAATGTGAACTGAACAGGATAATTTTAAATGTGATAAAGTGAACTATATTTTGTATACACACCATTGAATAGGGTCACCGCACCTGAAGCATTACTTTTGATGTCTCTTCACAGATACAGCCAGACCTGTGAGCTTTCCCACCAACGTCTGTTTTTGTTTGAGATTGATCATATTGTTCATATCTGGCAGGATGCTTATAAATAAAAGCAGATGCTATTAACAAAATGTACAGGGATATGGGGTCAATACAGGAAAATAATAGTAGAAATATCGCTCATTCCAAACTGGAAGAGACAATGGGTTGAGTTTTCACCACTTTTGCTGTAATAATTCTATGTTATGCATTGAAAGCTTTTGGAGATTGGGGAGACAAGCTTGTTCAATGAAGGACACAAAGTGTTCCATCATTAATAATCTATCCCTATTATTTCATGAAGTTCAACTGCCTCTAAATTTTATTTTCAATCAAAATAGATTTCCTGAGATTTAGAAGATTTCTAGAATTTTTTTACTTTCTATCTTAAAGCAGAAACAGATTTCGGCTGTAATTCAGGTGTCACAGAAACAAGAAAGGACCACATTGTCCAAATATTACCAAGGTCAACATGTAGACCTGTCAAGCAATATGAAATATAGTTATAATGGAAACATGAAATACAAACAGAAAATGCGGGAGAAACGAAAAAGGTGAGGAAGTGTCTGCAGAAAGCAACATAATTAACATACGTCATATGATGTGACACTGTTCTGAAAGGTCCTATTAGAATCAAAGGTTAAGTTTTCGCATCTCTGCGCAGATGTTGCCAGATCTATTGAGTTTCGGTCCAGCTCTTTTGATTTCTTTCTTCTTTCTGAACTGTGACAAAGTGTCTGATCTGAATGATAGCGTTAAAGCTGCTACCTCAGTTGAATCTCGAGTAATTTGTTATGGTCATTAAATAAGAAATTACAAAGTTACTATATTTGACAGGGCTCTAAATATCAATGACGTATTGCATTGTGAGAACTTGCGATGAAAATGTGGAAACAAAACAGAAATTGTTGCAAATGCTCAGCAGGTCTAGCAGCATCTGTGCAAAGAAATCAGAGTTAACGTTTCAGGTCCAGTTCCCCTTTCGCAGAACTGATAGTAACACGGAATATGTTGGTTTATATGCAGAAGAGACTGGATAGATCTTAATGGAGACTGTTAGTAGCAAACAATAGGGTTTGAGTAATGGAGCTTCAGTGGAAGAGTATGTAGCAGTACAAGGGGTAATGCAAGGGGAGTAAGAGTGTAAGAAAAGAGTAGGACGGAACAGGAAGAATGGCAGATGAAGTTTTAGTGACAGGGAAAAGCTTGTTTTTGAGGAAGTGAGATTGGATGAAAAAAACATCACTGTACAAGAAAATCGGGATCTGGATTCCATTAAAAATGTAGAAAGGATTTCTTGTACTGTCTCTTCTATCACTTGATTCTTGTTCAAGTCGTACATGTGCTATATATTTCTATATCGCCATAAAGTGCAGACGACATGTTTCTTTCTCCCCTACGTGGTGTTTCAACATTTTTGATTTTTTTTACATTATGTATTTGCTTCCAATTCAAGGTGGATATGAGAATATGATTTGATCTTCTGCAGTTTGTCCATAATATAGAATTTATTGGAATATTTATCCTCATCACACTCGCTGATTAAAACAAACAATAAATGAGTGCATGTCCATCCTGCAGATGAAAAATTTCTTCAGCTCTGGCTATTGCAGGGAATGTTACAAAGAACAGTGCCACACAAAATGCTAATGTTCCAAACCCTTGTTTATCCTAAATTATTTACAATGTTTATAAATAAAACATGCAGAGGGGCAGAGTGGAAAAGATGAATTCAACTCTGTGTCGAAAATGCTATTTGTGGCTCACTTATAAAATGTGTTAACTACATCACTCATAAATTCACCAAAATAGGAAAAGCAAGAGACTGTAAATGTCAACTCATCCTCTGAATAATATCTGGAGAACAGGAAGGAAATCTTGGTTTGTTTGTGATGTTCAGAAATGACGATTGTGAGAATGTGGAGGTGGGGGGCAGTGGAATGATGACCAATGTTATGGATGACACAAAGATGGGCGGGGTGGATCACAGTCAGGAGGAAAGTGTTAGGCTCCAGAAGGATAGAAACAGATTATTCAGATAGCCAGATCAACGGTCTGATGAAATTTAGCACCGATAATTTGGGAAGATGCAAGTCAGAAGTAACAAGACAAGTGAGTACTCAATAGTGAGAATGAAAGAGGAGGGCTAAATTTACTCCTTTTTTCTTTGCAGCAGGGAAAGTTGAGGAGGGAATATGGTACAGGTGTACAAGAGCAAATGGGGTATGGAGGGGATGAACAGACAACAGCTGTGTTCCTTCGTCAAAGGATCAAAAACAAAGAGACACATTTTTAAAGTGAATGTCAGGGGATTGAGAGAGGATTTGTGGAATGTGTTTCGAACTGAGTGGATGGTATGAATCTGGAATGCTTTGTCTCGATGAGTGGTTGAGGCAAGTAACCTCACAAACGTTTAAAATGTATTTGGATATGCACTTGTTGGCACAGACGTGATAAGCCTGTTTTTCATTGCATGATTCTTTGCAGTGGCAGCCATGAACATTCTGGTGTCTCCTGAAACAATAAACAATGGCAGTTGCTGCTTTGTTCCTTTGACTGTACTCAGTAAGTGGCTATATTGCAAACCAGCATCATCTCATGCAACTTCAGCAGTCACTCCATCAAAGGCAGCCCAGCCATCTCTGGGACCATCCAGTGTAATTCATATGCTCAGTGGACGCATTGTCCAACAACAACACTGACACTATTCTAGTTGTTTGCAACAATTATTAAAGCTACAGCCATAATATGAAGACAGCTTTTCCTCCATTATAATACAGACCTCTAACAATAAGGGTGTTATTTATCTGAAGCATAATAAATTCTTTCCCAGGTATTCACTTTGTCAAGCAGCAAGTTTCCCGTGTTTTGCTGCTCGTTGTTTATCACGGAATTCCCCACCCCAACCTCTTTCCCCTTTAACATTTTCTTGTGCAGTGTCTCCCTGATCTCACACACCTCACTCCCTCACATCCCCCACACTCTCCATCCTTACTTGTTAAACTCTGAAAAACCTGCGCCTCATCTCTATAATTTATACCAACTCCCAACTCACCATTTTGATTCCATCTCTCGGCATCGTCATGAGACTGGCCGTGCCTGATGTCCTATTCACCTCTACCTTCTGCTCAGTTCCTGATCTTCTGCTTTGGTTCTCACTCTACTGGTTTATTCAAATCCATCTGACTTGCACTAGTAAACCTCCCCAGAAGGATGTTGGTGCTCGTCTAGTTAAGATACAATCTGTCTTTTTTGTACAGGTCCCTACCTGTCCTGGAAGAGATCCCAATGATACAACAATCTGGAACTCTCATCCCTGAACTAGATTTTTAACAACATGTTAAGCTCCACTGTCTTCCTCATCCTTCCCTCTTTTCCACATGGCACGGGGAGTAATCCAGAGATTACAGAGGATTATTCTCTCTCTCTCTCTCTCTCTCACATACACACACACATTCAAACACACGCAGAAAGAAACTATATTACTTTGCAGAAGAATACAAATAACCTTAAAATAACCGGAATGATAAGTGGAATGGAGTATTTAGTTAAAGGGAGGATGAGAGAAATTGTGCTTCTTCTGGATGTCAGTTTGCTCGCTGAGCTGGAGAGTTCATTTTTAGATGGTTCATCACTGTACTAGGGAACATTATCAGTGCGACTCTGGTGAAGTGCTGGTGTTATGTCCCACTTGCCATTTATGTGTTTAGGTTTCCTTGAGTCAGTGATGTCATTTCCAGTATTGGTGATTTTATGTCCAGTTCTTTTTGTCAGAGAGTGTTCGATGGGATCAAAATCGATGTGTTTGTTGATCGAGTTCAGGTTGGAATGCTATTTTTCTAGTAATTATCGTGCGTGTCTCTGTTTGGCTTGTCCTAGATGGATATTCAGACACAGTCTAAATCGTGTACTTCCTCATCTGTATGTAAGGATACTAGTGATAGTGGGTCATGTCTTTTTTTCTGGCCAGTTGTTGTTCATGTATCCAGGTGGCTAGTTTTCTGACTGTTTTTCCGATGTAGTGCTTGTAACAGTTCTTGCAAGGCTTATTCTTACTTGAGCATAACAAACAAATATGTGAACTAATTGCGGTGCTCAAACTTATGAAAAATGTTGTAGAGCAAAACAGGAATACTCTGTTTCCGTTAGTTGGAATTGCAGCATCAAGGAGTTCTAATTTCAAGCTGGTCAGCAAAAGACCCAGAAATGAGATAAGGAAAAACTTCTTTATTGAGTGAGTTGTTAGGATTTGGAATGGAACTGCCTGGGAGAGTTGTGGATGAACATTAAAAAATAGAACGGGATATGTATTTGCAATTATGAATTTAACAGGCTGCAGAGATAGGGCTGGCAAATGGGATGGACTTGGGAGATACTCCTGGAGCTGATGTACACACAGTGGCCCATGGCCTCCTCCTGTTCTTTCAGGTTTTGAACTCTATCATGTGTCTAATGTGAATAAAATTCAGGATCCGATTATTTCCCATTCTAAATGCTCACGAATATCTGATTATTTAGTGCAGCATAAGCATTTAAAATGCAACTATTGCAAGGCCAGCTTCATTATATAGTCTAATTATTGCTCAGAATATGAATATTTTAAATGTTGTATTCCAATTACTGAAACAAATCTGTCATTGCTTTGGCTCAAATCTCTTTGAAAAGGTCTGACTTTTCACTCACACGATAATATGTTCATAACATGTGCATCGTTTTTGTTCACTGTTCACATTTCTTATTAAACAAGATTCTTTCTAAAAATTAAAAGATTTCAAATTATTGGTCACTAAAATTTGATAGCACAAATCATTTTTTTAGTTGAATATTCGCAGTCCACGTTGAAGTATAGCTGTTTCTAATTCGCTGGCAAATAACTGAAACTTGTACATGTCGTTGAGAAATTAAACTGATTGTTTATATATACATATATAAGAACGCTAATTCTATTTGTTTGTTCAATCGTTTGCTCACCCTGAACATGCAATCATTCAGAAGCCAACCACTTTCAAATTGTTGGAGTGATAGCGCATTGTTTTGAATCCTGACATTGTGTGTGTAATTCTGATCGCCAAAAGAGTTACATCCATGTTGTTTGTTCGATAGAAAATCAAATGTACATTCTTTATTTCTGTGTTAGAAAATCTTGACAGGAGTTTATATTTTTGTTCCATAAATATAGAATCAACATAATGCTTTTGAGAGATTATAGTTCTGTCGAATAATCATAGTTGGCATCTTATTTTTGCCGAATTCACGAAACATAGCAAACATCTGATTAATACATGGGTCACCCAACTGATTGTATCTGAAGAAAGCAGCAGCAAATGACAAGTCAAGAATCGCGTTAATAAGTGAAATTGGCGGAGCGTGCGTGATGCAGAACACCGCACATACTCTAATGGCATTCAGGTGAATGTAACAATGAACAACATAACTGGATGTTTTGGGCTAACGCCCCTCCCCAACTTCCTAATTTCACACACATCACTCCCGCACACATTCAACAATTGATAAGAGACGACAGGCTGCGTGAAACATAAAACACAGAACAGTACACCACAATATAGACCCTTCGACCCTTGACGTCCTGCCGAACCTTTATCCTACTTAAAGGTCAGACTAACTGACATATCCTTCATGTGCCTATCCAACAGTCACTTATATATCCCTAATGCAGCTGACTCTACCAACGCTGCTGGCAGTGCATTCCAAGCACCCACCACTCTCTGTGTAAAGAACCTACCTCTGACATCTCCTGAAACCTTCTTGTAATCACCTTAAAATTATGCCCGCTCGCGATAGCCATTTCCACTCTGCGAGAACGACTCTGGCTACCCATTCTACCTATACCTCCCATCATCTTATACACCTCTATCAAGTCACTTCCCATCCTTCATTGCTCCAAGGTGAAAAGCTCTAGCTCCCTCAACTTTTCTATGTAAGACATGCCCTCCAGTTCAGGCAGCATCCCGGTAAATCTCCCCAGCACCCTCTCCGAAGCCTCAATGTCTTTCCAGTAATGAGGCAACTAGAACTGAACACAATATTCTAAGTGTTGTCTCACCAGAGCCTTTTGGCGCTGCAACATAACCTTGTGGCTCTTAAACTTAATCCCAGACTAATGAAAACATATTACATCTTAATAATCTTATCAACTTGGTGACACCTTTGAGCGTCCTATGATATGGAACACACGATCCCTATGGTCCTCCACACTGCCAATAATCCTGCCTTTAACCCTGTATTCTACATTCAACCTTCCAAAATGAATCACTTGACACTTATCAGGGGAGAACTCCATCTGTCATTTACCAGCCCAGTTCTGCATCCTGTCAATGTCCAATTGCAACCTACAACAGCCCTCCGCACTATCCATAACTCCAACATCTTTGTTACACCATAAAACTTACTAAATTACAATTCACTTTATCATCCAAGTCATTTGTAAAAATCACAAAGAACAGCAGTCCCATAACTGATTCCTGAAGAACGCCACTGGTCACCAAGCTCCAGGCTGAATACTTTCCATGTTCTACCACCATCAGTCTTCGACAGGCCAGACAATTTTGTATCCATACAGACAGATTTCCCGGTTTCCCTGCATCCCCTGCCTCCTTACCTTCTGAATGAGCCGACCTTATGGTAACTTATCAACCACCTGGCTAAAATCCATGTACATCACATCCACTGCTCTACCTTCAATGTGCTTGATCCCATCCTGAAAGAATTCAATAAGTTGTGTGAGGCATGACTTGTCCCTCAAAAAGCCATGCTGACAATCTCTAATCAAACTATGATTTTCCAAGTAATCATAAATTCTGTCTCTCAGAATCCTTTCCAATAACTTGCCCAATATAGAAGTACGACTGACTGGCCTGTATTTCGCAGGATTATCTCTATTGCCTTTCCTGAATAAGAGAATAACTTTTGCCACCCTCCAATCATCAGGCAGTATTTCACTGGACAGTGAGGACAAAAAGATCATCGCCAAAGGCGCAGCAATCTCTTCCCTCAGTTCCACTGACAATCTCTAGTGCTTCCTGTATGGTCCAGGGGACTTATCTATCCTTCTGTTTGGACTTCACTCATTCTGTACTTCACCTCACTTTATCTGCTCCCTGTCCAACCAACTGATTGACTGCTTTCCATTTCAGGGCTATATACAGTGCTGCCCTCCTGAGAAAGTTAAATTCCAAATATTCTATGAATCATGGAATGGAAAAAAATTGAACATACCAATGCCATCCTGATGAAGGGCTTATGCCCAAAGCTTTCACTCTCCTGCTCCTCGGCTGCATCTTGACTCGTTGTGCTTTACCAGCACAACACTTTTCGACCCTGATCTCCAGCATCTGCAGTCCTCACTTTCTCCATTACTGAGGGCTGATCCCGCTGCACACTGAGCAGGGAATTAGTCAGCAGGAATTCATTGTATTTAATGCTGACTGTTCAGTTGTTTAACGTTGCATTTGGTTAACACATTAATTAAAAATAAATTACAATTTGACAATTATTCATAACGTCCCAGAGTTAGTTTTCGTTCATGGAAAGGCAGCTTGATAACAAAAAGTAATTGGTTGAAGAACTCCGAGGTACAGAGTATTCCAGGTGCTATATTCCAGGCTGGATATCCTTTACCATAATGCTGGGAATATTATCAGATCTTCAGATTTGATAAGGGAACGAGGTGACATGGGGAAGTGGATATTTTTGCCATCACATAGATGCGTTTGAGGTAGGTCAGAGCTGACAACTCAATATTCTGTGGTACAAGAGCTATGGGCAGCATAGGAGAGGGGCAAAAGATAAGGTGGTGTTGCCTTATTAATTATGGAGTCAAAGACTGCAGTAAGGACGAATGATATCTTGGAAAGGCATTCAAATGACGGTTTGTGTGTTGGAATTAGGTTCAAATCAATGACAGACACACTACTGGGGACATATTATAGGACCCCAGATAAAATAAAATACAGGGGCAGGTACATAACCAATTCACTGAGGTGTGTCAATGCAATAATAGGATCATTATATTCAGGCATTTCAATTACAAACATTGATTAGGGCAGCGATAATTATTTTTAAGAGGGCAAAAATGTCTTGACATTTATTCCAGAGAGCTCCTCATATAAACATGTAGCAGATACAACAATGGGAGGGGCTATGCCGAGCCTCACTGTGGAATGAAGCCAGTCAGGTGTTGCAGGCAGGATTGGCTGAGCATTTCAGGATCAGTGACCATGACTCAAGCATTTTTACCTTATTAAGGACAAGACCAAAAGAAAAAAAGGCTTGAAAAATAAAAATAATTTGGATGATAGAGGCAGATCTTATCAAAAGAAAAACAGGATCTGACCACCGTATAATTACTTCTGGGTGAAACTTTAGCAGAACAGCGTGGGCGTGATGGGGATCACATGCTCAAAATGGAATTGATTAAGGTGTCACCACAACATGTTACAATAAAGATAAAAATGAGGAAAACAAGCCCAGAGAGTATGGAATGTCTACAAATATTCAGAACAGAATTAAAAATGAAAGAGAAGCTTAAAGCACGCATAAAGTGAGCAGGTCAATGGAGGTCCCAGAAGAGTAGAGAACGTGTTGGGCTAAATTCAAGAAAGTAAGTAGAAGAGCAAAAAGCGGGGTGATAAAAACATTAATGGGCAATATTATCAAGAATTCAAAGACATTTTATCGGATTATTAAGGGTAAGAGGGTAACAAGAGAAAGAATAGGGAGTATTAGGGACCGAGGAGGCAACCTGTGCATAGAACCTGTGAATGTCAAACACGTCCTGCATATTGGTCTTCACTTTGGAGAAGCAGTTCCTGGACAGAAGCTGAGGAATAATTGGAAGTTGATGCAGGATACAAAGTGGGCAAATCTCTCGATCTGGATGAACTGTCTCTTAGACTGATGTGAAAGATGAGGGAGGAGATTACAGGCTCTTACATTTTGCGCTTTATTTTGTTTTGCCTCTGGCCACAGAGGTAGTGTGATCAAACAGAACAACGTCTAATGTAGGTTCAACTTCCACACAGAGTGCGAGAAAAAAAAGCCATGGGATGAAAGACCAATAAGTCTCACATCAGTGGGAGGGAAACAATTGCAGAAAATTGTGAAGGCTGTTAAGAAATGATCACTAAATATCTTCAAGGCTGAGATCCACAGATTTTTAAAAAAGGGTTACAGGGAAAAGGCAGGAAAATGGAATGGAGTGTTATCAGAATAAATGTACCCTAATTGAAAGTAAACGCAGAGTTAGAGAGCGGATGGACATACTGTCGCTCGTATGTCCATTGGCAAACCTTTTTTAATAGACTGTACTTACTGGAATATCAACATCTCTCGCTCCAGAGTGAGTCACAGTTTCGAATACAATCAGTAGTTACAAGGAATTCCTAAATGCAGTACGAGTAGACCGAAAAAACCAGAGGACTGCGCCAACGCGGATGGGCTGTCAGGGTGAATATTTGCATCAGCGCAGTCACCACTACTAGGAGGAAGACCTCAGCAAGACAACCCCACCCCCACCCCCCCAAGTCCAAGCATGGGCCTGGTGTTTAGGAGTGCTTAAGGCCCAAACAATACATCACTGTAGTGTCTCCATCCTACCCTAACCAAACCTAAATGTGGAGTGGTCTATTAACGTACTGTGAGTGGCAGAATAGGTAGTAATGCTTTGGTTCCAGAGAAATCGGTGAGCAGCAGTTCAGCAAAAGGTAAAGGTAAGCTCAGATAAACTCTTTTTTTAACGCTAGTCTGACAGCAGTGGAGATGGCAGTTAGGGCAGTTGTCTGTTCTTCCTGCGGTTTGTGGGAGCTCAGAGAGATTTCCATTGTCCCTGATGACTACACGTGTGGGCAGTGCACCCTGCTGCAGTTCCTGGGAGACCGTGTTCAGGAGCATTCTGGATCATCTGAGATATGGAACACTTCATAGATAAAAGCTTTAGTGATGTGATCACACCCAAGTCCCTCCCTTAGCCATGTTTCTGTAAGGACTATAATATTCCAGTCTCATGTAAAGATCCACGCCCTGAGTTCATCTGCGTTAACTGTCAGCCCAGTTCCATTTAATTAAAAGCAATTTAATCCACCAGGCTTTTCTTGCTTCCCGTCGTGTTCCAAGCAGAGAGTATCTGGGCGACCACCAGGAATGGCGAAGGGAGAAGGCAGAAAGTGCAGGAATCCCCTATGGCTATTCCTCTCGAAACCAAGTATACCATTCTGGTTACTGGTTTTGTGTATGTTGGGAGATGGGCGATAGGTGTCAGGGAATGACTGTTCAAGGGAAAGCAGCAGTAGCCAAGATGGATGCACTGGATCTGGGGGGCAGCAGGAAAGGATAAAGGTAAACAGGGTCTTAGAGATAGGAGATTTGATTGTTAGGGGGCACAGATCGGAGATTCTGTCGCCTCAAACGGGAAACTAGGATGGTGTGTTGGCTCTCAGATTTCAGGATCCAGGATGTTTCTGAGTGGCTGCTGAATGTTCTCAAGAGGGCGGGTGAGCAGCCAGAAGTCTTTGTGCACGATGGTACAAATGACACGGTTAGATATAGGAATGTGTTTCTATAGAATGATTAACTGAGAACTAGGAGAAAAGTTAAAAACCAGGACCTCGGTAGTGATAATTTCCAGATTACTTCCAGTGTCATGAGCTAGTGAAGGTAAGAATAGGAGGATATCAAGATAAATATACGACTAAAGAATTGGTGGGAGGGATTCATATTTTTAGACCATTAGGAGCTTTTCTGTGACAGAGTTGACCTGGTGACAGATCCACTTGAGGGGGAATCAATATCTTCGCAGCCAGTTTTGCTAGTACAACAGGGGAGTGTTTAAACAAGATTGGCAGGAGGTGGAATCCTCAGCAGCAGGGAGGCAAGTGAGAGGTTGGATGGAGATACAATAATCAAACATCGTACGTTGAGGAGCCATATCAGGCTGGACCACGATAGGGAACAAGAAATGCCGATGGATAAAATTGTGTTTATTTCAGAGCAAAAGGGCTGACAGTTAAGGCCGATGAATTCAGCGTGTGGAGAGGTTATCGGCGCTCGATAGTTTAGCTATTACAGAAACATGGCTGAGGGATGGATAGGACTGCCAGCTTAATGTACCAGGGTTAAATGCATTAGAAGGAACAGAGATTGTGGAACGAGAGGAGGGGAGTTGCATTTCTGAATAAAGGGTGAATCGCAGCAGTGATCAGAGATAAAATAATTGATGGATCATCCAATGAGGCTTTGTGGGTGGAACTAAGAAATAAGAAGGGGATGGTGACATTATTGGGGTTGTACGGTAGGCCCCCAAATTGTAAACACAAATTGCAGGAACAAAAATATGTAGAGAGATTGCGGAGACTTTCAGGAATATTTTGGTTGTCATAATGGGGGCTTTAATATTTTTTATAACACAGACTTGCACTGTCAGAGCATTAAGGGATTTGATGGGATGGAATCAATTCAGCGCGTCAGGAAAATTTCCCCAAGCAGAATGTAGAGGGTCCTAATCGGGAAGGAGCAATATTTGTCCTACTCTTAAGAAATAGGTCAGGACAGGTGAGTGAGGTGACAGTAGATGTGCACTTTGGGACCAGTGACCATTGATTTATTAATTTTAAAATAGTTATGGACAGGGAAGAAATTGGTCCACAGATTCTAGTTCTAAATCGGGGCAAGGTTAATTTTGATGGACTCAGGCAGGAGTTTGCAGGGGTTGATTGGAGTAGTCTGTTTGCAAGCAAAGGGACCTCCAGCAAGTGGGAGCTTACGATCTATATGTTCCTGTGAGTGTGAATGGAAAGTTTACAGGAATGAGGTACCCTGAATTACAAGAGATGTTTAGGCTTTTACCAAAAGATATGTGGAGGCGTGGCTCAGGTAGAGGCAGCTGGGATCAAGTGAATCCCTGAAGGTGTACAGGGGATACAGGAGTTTACTGAAGAAGGAAATCAGAAGGGAGAAAAGGGGGTATGAGATAACTTTGCCTGAGAAGATCAGGGTGAATCTAAAGAGATGTTTTAAGTATATTAAAGGAAAAGCAGTAGCTAAAGAGAGAATAGGACCCCTCAATGGATATGTTTGTTGGGAACCATAAGAGATGAGCGATGTCCTCAACAAATATTTCTCCTCTATGTTTACCGTGGAGAAAGACATGAGTACTTGGGAAATTGGGGAAATTATTGGTGATTACTTAGGGACAGTCCATATCACAGTAGAGGAGGTATTGGATCTACCAGAAAGTTTGAAGTTGGATAAATCTCACGGTCCTTTCCAGATATATCCAAAAACAGAGCAGGGGCTAGAGAAGAACTTACGGGGGCCCTGGCTGATAATTTTGATCATCAGTTACCACAGGTGAGATCCCAGAAGACCGGAGGAAAGCAAGAAGGACTGAAAAATAAAGTCTGGGAAATATAGACCAGTAAGCTTAATACCTGTGGTAGTTAAATTACTTGAGAAGATTCTGAGGGATAAAATGTACATGCATTGGGAAAACAGGGTTTCATTAGTAATAGTAAGAATGGCTTTGTCAGTGGAAGTTCATGCCTGTTCTTTGATGATGTGACCAGGAAGGTTCAGTAGGGCGGGCCGGTAGACATCTAAACGTGTGGTGGTGGAAAAGCACAGCAGGTCAGGTAGCATTCGAGGGGCTGGAGAATCGACGTTTTGGGCACAACTCTATCATCAGGAATGTCCAAGACATACATATTCCTGCTTCACGGATGCTGGCTGACCAGCTGGGCTTTTCCAGTGCCACACTTCTCAACTCTGATCACCGGCATCTGCATTGATGACTTTCTCCAAGGGTGGTCGATCTGGTGTATATGGATTTCTGTTACACCAGAACAGGATGAGGCTTCTCAGCCCCTGGACCATGATATACATTTATAGGAAGAGACCAATCAGCCCCTCCAACCTATAGAACTAGACCCATTTTAGATCATGCAGCAACAATATCAACCTATTCAGCTACTTGAAGTACCACAGGATATGGAAGAGCCAATAAAGTGACTGGGCTATAGGGTTTATTGTAATAATACCAGGCTATATAGCCCGTCAAGCCTGTCCTTCCTTCAGTAAGGTCAGGGCTGATCTCTCTTGGCCGCAATTTCTCTTTCATGCCCAATTCTTTGTAGCCTTAACTCCCTGATGTGTCAACATTCATTAATACCACCCTGCTCCCTCAAACATTCAGAGCTGTAGTTGTCTGGGATAGAGAGGCCCCAACAGTCACTACCTTCTGAGAGAAGGAAACAGTCCCCACACATTTACCTTGGCCTTTGACATGAACAAAAGCTATGAAGTTAAAAATCTCACAACACCAGGTTATAGTCCAACAGGTTTAATTGGAAGCACACTAGCTTTCGGAGCATCGCTCCTTCATTAGTTGATGGTGGAGGGCTCAATCGTAACACACAGAATTTAGAGCAAAACTTTAGTGTGATGTAAATGAAATTATAACATTGAAAAATTGATAGTCTGTTGTGTTTTTCATCTGTTTGAATACCATGATATTTAATTTTGTACACCCCAGTCCAACACGCATCTCCAAATCAAAAGATATGAACACAGCGTCAGAATGACTGGCCCTGAAAGGACATGACTGAACAAGATGTCAAGGAGGCTGAATAAAATCGCACCTAATTGGAATCAGTTGTAAATTCCCAAGCGGTTGGGCCATTTGGAGCACCATGTGGCTGATGGAGATCAATCCTCTCAGTCCCTGGATATCTCTGTGTGCGGTCCTCAGGGTAGCTTCCTCGGCACAAACATCTTCAGCTGCTTCAGCAACGTCTTACCGTCCGTCATTCGATCAGAAGTGAGGATGCTCAGAAAAGATCGCATAAAACAGCAAAACATGGACAACATTCAAGCTCATGCTGTTAATGTGTAGGCAACATTCATGTAACAGCACTGCTGGACCCTGAACATTTCCACAGGACTAAAAATGAGGAGCTCATTCAGCATCTCAAGCTGGTTTCACAGAAATATGAGAATGCCATTCAGCCCATAGAAGCTATTGGATAAGTAGAGGCACAGCGCATTCACTCTCTCTTACCTATTACACACGAAGAGATTTCTAAAAAAAAACTACAAATGTTGGAATTCAGGAAACTGGAAGACCACAACAAGCCAGGCAGCATCAGGAGAAAAAGTCCACATCTTGGGTATAACCTTCCTTCATGTCTGGGGGTGGGGGCAAGGGTGTGTACCGATAATGAGGCGAGGTGGGGAAATAGGAGGAGACGGCGTGTTGTGGTGGCGAACACAGGTAAAGGGTACCACCAGGTTGGCCAATGGGAAGAATAAATCCAGTTGACAGTTGGAAGATGGGTTGATCAGAGTAATGGAAAGGGGAGGGGCTAAGCAGGAGATCTGGGGATTGGAAGGGAGGTTACTAGAAATTGGAGAACTCAGTGTTGAGACCCCCGGCTGTAGGCTACACAGGTGGAATATGAAGCGTTGTTCCTCCAATTTATGCTTTGGTTCTTTGTGGCAATGGAGGAGGTCAATGATGTCATGTCGGAATGGGATTGGTAGGTGTAATTGAAATAGGCAGTGACTGGGAGGTCAGGTCAGCCCTTACAGGACCAGCTGAGATGCTCAGCAAACCATTCCCCTTAGTTTGCATTTGGTCTCCCCGATATAGAGAAGACCACATCAGGAATGGCAGATACAGTAAACTAGTTTGGATCCCATCACCTGGCACATCTTCCACAAGGACTGATCCCTTCACTAATTTTGGTTCGTGCCATACTCCCCACCAAACCTGTCAATCCCCATGGGCAACTGACACTTGCAGATGAAAAATAAAATACATCACCTGCTGGCACACACCTCCCTCACCTCCATCCAGCGCCCCAAACAGTCCTTCCAGGTGAAAAGATGTTCACCTGCCTCTCCTTCAATGTAATTTACTGCATTAGGTTCTCCTGATGTGGTCTTGTCTACATCGGGGAGAGCAACGTAAACTAAGTGCACATTTCACCGAGAATCACAGCCCGGTCCAAAGGGGCTGACCTTAAGCTCCCAGTCGACACCCATTTCAATTCCCCTTCCCAATTCCTTTACAACATGACCTCCTTGGCTTCCTCTGTTGCCACAGTGAGTCAGACCGCAAATTGGACGAACAACATCTTACCTGGTTAGCCGACAGCCTGGAGGACTCAACATTGAGTTCTCCAATTTTAAATAACCTTCCCAGCCATGGCCCTACTCTATTTCCAGCCTCGCCTCCTCCCTTCCATTCCACCAAATAACCCCACCTTCTAGCTCCCAACTGGATTCATCCCTCCCATCGACCAACCACGTTGCACCAACCACTTGTGTCCACCTATCCCCTACCTCACCATCCTGCTGCTCTCCCCACCCCAATCACTCCCTTCCCTCTTTATCTGTAGTTCCCCCTACCCCCACCCGCAGTCCTGAAGAACGGGTATATTTGAAATAGTGACTTCTCCACCTCCTGATGCTGCCTGACTTGCTGTTTCTTCCAGCCTCCTGTTTGTCTATTGTTACACAGGAAGATAAGAAATCTAGTCAGCACAACACGCAGGTAAGCAGCTACCACGGGTCACCCAATAATGAACCTCTTCCCTGGATCGAGGAAGAGGACATTCAGCCATCCGAGACACTGACACACGAACAGAAGTGGCCATTCAGCCCCTCCAAACTGTTACACTGAAATAGGAGGATGTCATCGATGCTGTAACTTTACAAACCAATGAAGCAGGCATTGCACAGACAGACTGCTCCATGCTGTGCCTTCTGGCTCCATTTCTAATGTTTCAAGAATATTACATTAACATGGTTTGCTGATGGTAAGGAGGCACAGCAGATGATTTTTGCCAGGCCTCAAGGAGGCATCTTCCATCTCCGAGAAGACAGGCTAGTCTTCTGCATGGAGGTCAGAAGCTTTTGAGAATTACCAACCCTGACAGAGTGTGGCTGCTGACAAGTTTGTGAACAACATGATGCTCATTACTTACTGCTCCGTATGAATTCTGTTAGTGGCTCATTGCCAAGGACATCCACCTCCTTTTCACCAAGAGCACTTCCCATCATCTCGCCTTCTCATAAATACAAAATGAGAAGGATGACATGTTTTGACAAATCATTTTGTTGCCTTGCAAAACGCTATGCTTTCAGCACAGCCACGCCAACAACAACACCGCGTTTGCCATTGGAGACTACTGGCGATGCTGAGGAAGTGATGGCCTTGCTGTATTATCCCTGTAATGTTAACCCAAGAACCCAGGTGATGACCCAGACCTCGGATTCGAATCCCAGCACGGCAAATGTTAGATTTTGCATTCAATAAAATACCAGGAATTGAGAATCAAATGAAAAAATGAAAGCATTTTTTTGTCCTATCTGGCACACTCGTGCACTTCAGGGAAGGAAATCTACCATCTTCACCCGGTCTGACTTACATGTGACTCCAGACTTACAGCACTGTAGTTAACACACAGTTGTAGTTTGAAATGTCCAAGTCAGCCCGCTCAGTTACGTCACTCAATACAAATTCTCAAAGAAATGAAACCGGGCAGACCTCAGCATTGACTACGTACAGCTCACAGACTGCAGTGTGTCAGGAAGGCGGCTCACCAAAACCTTCTCAAAGACAATGAGGAAAGGGAATTATATACTGGCCCAGCATCCCATTACTGAATAAAAGAAGACGATCACACTCAAGGAAGAGAGACAAAGGGACATAACTCACTTCAGACCGAGACTTTGATGTACACCTTACATGGGCATGAATTTCATTAATATGAGAACAGGCGAAAAATAAATAAGATTAGTCTGGATTTTTATTTCCATTCCAGCTGATCATCAACAATCCCTCTCTTTGTTTCTTTCTCTCTACCTCTCTCTTTCTCTATCTATTCAACTCACTCCTTCTCCCTTTCACAACAGCCATCCATGTCATCAACATCAACACACACTATTTCCCAGCTGCGTTCAGTTCTGATGGATGTTGATTGGACGCAAAATTTTTCTCTCGACCTGAGGCTGCCAAATCTGTGCAGTTTCTCTGGCACTTACTCGCTCCTTTTGTTTCTGATCTCTAGCATCATTCATTGTATTTTTTTCCCTCTACCTTACATGTTGTTATTGCATTGAATGTCTGCAGCACTGACAGAGCAGCATTTGTGGACCTCACTGAATGCCTTTTACTGTGACGCCATTCCTTAAGGTATTGAGTCTGACGTCAGTCTTAATTCAGAACAGGCAATAATGCGAGATTTCTTCACCAAAGGATAACAGTGAAATAGATAAACTTCTTGACAAAGTGCTGGTGGGATTATATTGGTAAAATTCACGTTTATTTCCAGTTCTTCTCATTTGAATTTAAGTTCTGTCATCATCTGAGATAGGATTTGAAACAGCGTCCATAGTGTAGATACCTGGGCCACTGAATTACGTGGCCAGCGACATTACTACTCTGACACCGTGTCCCTGTCATGAATTTACTTTACAGACAAGAACAAGATTTTGATGGAAACATTTGTAACGGAAAAAGCGATTAGAAGAGAACAGGAACCATAAAGTCTGATTGTTACCACGGTATAGATAATGGTTTATTTAGCACCCGCACTGACGTCAAGATGGGTCTGGGATATCATGGAGTTGGTAGTGGGTAGCTTTAGTGATGGAGAGAATACCAAGACATAAATCAATTCGGGGCAAATGGGTACTTCGGGATTGTGAACAGTCTTGTTCTCAGATATTTGTGAGGGCGGGAGTGTGGGTGGTTCTGAAATTTGTGGAGAATGAATGGATTTGCATTTGAAACTGAAGGCAATAATTTCAGTCTTTACTAAACATAGATAACAGAAATAGCACTGAAGTTCACCAACTTACCAGGAACACCAACAATAGCGAGCATGGGATAGTAACCAGCCTGAATAATCAACAGTACACCTAATATCCGATCTGGTAATATGTGCCAAAACCAAGAAAAATAGAAAAGACCCAAAGATAAACTCCTGTCCATTGTTGCAGCCTTCCAGTCTATTTTTCTTAGATTATGAACCATTGGTGCGACATTCCAGTCTACTGTTCTCAGATTCTGATCCGTTGTTGGCATATTCCAGTCTAATGCTCTCAGATTCTGATCCATTGTTGAAACATTCCAGTCTACCGTTCTCAGATTCTGGTCAATTGTTGGAACATTCCAGTCGATGGTTCTCAGATTCTGATCTCTCCTCTCCCTGTTTCTGCAACTGCTGATCCTTGTCAGTTTTGCAGATGATGCATCTGCAGCAATAATGGGATAAAGAATTGGAAGAAGCCCCGTACAAATAGAAGAGGTAAACTATCTAGTGACATAATTAGGATCCATGGAGACAGACATCAATCACAGTCACTGAACAAACAGATCCAGATAATTCCTTTCAGAATTCGACCTTCAGTTCAAAATAAAAACAGGATTGAATTGAATATTGACATTGCTGGCTAATGGTCACATCTCCCATCACCAATTGCTCCCGTGACGTTAGTTGTGAGGGAGAATTATGGACGTTTTCTTATCGCAGGCTAGATAATTCTGCTGTGTTGTTCATTTGCAATACTGTAACCACCTGAACGCTCCATCATGACTATCGAGAAAAAAAAAATCACAATTTACATTTGGTTTCCATGCTGGTCTCTCCTCGACGAGAACAGGCACCAAGCAACAGATTCTCAGTGGATATATTTGCCCTGACCATACAGAGGAAGTGTGGAACTGTCTGGACAATCCACTCGTGACCATGCTGAATCTTCAACACACAGTATGATTGAGCACTGTTTTATGTAAACTAACAAACAACTTCATACATTATATTGGTTTCAAAGCAGTAAGACTTACATTTTTGGAATTCAGTCCAAAGCCAAATGTGGCATGTTCTCACAAAGCCAGTCCGTTTACAGGGTTATGTTGTCCTTGATTTTTGTATGACGGTCCAAACGACCAAAGATTCCAATATGTCAGAATTTTGAAAGCTTCGTTGGGGTCCTTTTGTTTATACCTAACAGATAATGCCTCATACAGAAGCCTTTCAAGTCTTGAAAAGTAGCCTGTATAATCAAGAGGACCTGTACAGCTCCCTAGTGGACAGGTTGGATCAGTTCGGGGGTTGTCGAGTCAGTTTCACTGGACGCTCTCTGCCTCCTTCTGCCCTTCTGACCTTATAATCTGTAAGCAGTTGTGTCAGTTTTACCCTTGGTGCTCAGGCGTTTTGTTTATTGGGATTGTTGCAAGTATATTGGAACAGCATCCTTAAATCGTGATAGCCTGTCAGTTTCAGATACGATACTTTATTCTGGTATTCTATTTTTGGTTCCTTATGTTTCATTTGGTAATTTGGCAAATAAATGTCATTTGTTTAAAACTCCGCAATATGACCAAGTAATTCACTCTGGAAATATCAGCTATACACTAACCTTCAAAATATAGCAAATGTCAGGTCCGGGCTTCCTATTAAAATGTTTTGAGGGGTCTGGTCTGGTCCATAACAGATTAGGGGGCCTTTACAAAATTGAGACAGCGAGTGGCAGGTGTTATTCTCTCTTATTTCATGTTTTGATTTGGTGAGTAGACAGAACTTCAGGTAGCTATGCTTCTTGCAGGAACCAAGCTTGTTTTGGAGGTCGGGAAAGTGACCTTGGGGGGTTTACAGAAAGCACATAAGTCCAAGCCGCGGGAATTAGTAGACAAAGGGAGTTAAAGCTACCTTTTTAATGTGAGGAAAGATGAGATGATTGCAGCAGTAGCTCAGCATTCTCATTTGCTGGAAACTCCATCAGGATCTGTGGGATGACTAAACTTCAATTGCAAAAGAAGCAGCTTGAGTTAGAAGCAGAGATGAAGCAGTTTGAGCTACGACTAAAGTCAGAAGAGGAAGAAAGATAACGAATAGGTTTAACAGAGGAAAGAGAAAAAAAGATAATAGCTTCAGCAGGAGAGAAAGAAAAAGAGGGAGCATTTGAACTTCAGAGAAGGTCACTTATAATGGAAAGTCAGCTTTAAAGGATGAGGATGAATGCTGAAGGTAAGCTTAGTGAGGAACAGACGGAGGATGGGCAATCCCATTGTCGTCCAAAAGCCTGCTGAGAAACGTGTTTCAGTATATTCACAGCTTGCCTAGATTTGATGAGTAGGAAAGTGGCTAAAGAATTTCAGTGGGCAGTGACCATGTAGGTTTTGTTGACCCAAACAAAACTTGTCGGTAGAGCGAGTGAGGTATGCACAACACTATCAGAGGAGGGATCTGGAGACTATGAGGAGGGAAAAATGTACATATGAGCATGTGCCAAAAGCCTACAGACAACGTTTCAGGAATTTAAGGAAGAATCCTGGTCGAACCCATATTGAGTTTGAAAGGATCAAACGAAGTAATTTTGATAGATGGATAAGAGCTTTAAAAAGAGAGCAAACACAAGATGCTCTTCGAGGGACAATTTCTTTGAAGGAGTTTAAGCATTCACATAGTGCAAGCCCATTTGTGGCTGATGATTATGACTAGTGATTATGATTATAAAACTTGTTTTGGCTTCCAGAATCAATTTCAGTCCATGATGGATAGAAATTTTGGCAAAGAGAAATCCCCACGTAGAAAGGGAGATGTAGATCACGGTGAAGAACTTAACACAGGGTACAAAGGCAATACGTGAAGGAGGCAAAGAAGATAAAAAGCTCAAAGTTAAAAAGTTTTCATTGCAACAAATTAGGACACATGAAATCACTGTTTTGGTAGGTTCAGAAAAAAAAACACAGATGCAGGAATAAAAAGTAAAGTCTGGGAGTTTTGTCGGAGTGGTAACAGAAAGCAAAGTGGAAGCTAGAAAGCTGCATCAGGGTGTACAAGCTGATTGGAGGTTTGTTAAGGAGGAACTGCCAGATCTGCTGAGAAAATATACCTGCAAAGGGAATTTTATTCACATAGGGCAGGTAAAGAGGATGCAATATTAAGAGACACAGGATCCTCTTGTGAAAAGGTAAGGAGATATGTACTCCTGAAGGACTATTTCCAGAAAAGGTACTGCTAGAGTGAATTCACCATGAGACAAAAGGTGCAAAAATATGTGAAGTGAGCATAGCGTGCCCAGGAAAGTGTGGGGAAATTGTGGTAGGGGTATTGGACAAAGTCTCAGCTCCAGCAATAAAATTTATCCTTGCAGAAAATATAGCTGATTCAGTAGTTGGATCACTGCTACTCTCGTTCAAAAGCCAGTGGATATGCAAGCAACTGAATCAATGTAGGAATCTTATCCTGGAAACTTTACTGATTGTGGGTAATAAAGTCCCAATGTCACCAGTTGAAACAGAAAATACCAAAAACGTAAAGATAAGGAATCTTAAGTGGCATAAGCAGACACCTTGTTCCATCAGAAAGGTGAGACAAAACAGGTGCAAATAGGTGATCATTTAAATATTTTTTGCTCAGCTAAACTTATTGAGTCACAGCAGAAAGATAAAAGTTTAAAGCAGTTGTATAAAAAAAAACATATACATTAGGAATTTTGAATGTATCCTAAGTGTAAATATCTTAAAAATGATGTCCAAATGAGGAAATTGAGACTAACATATATTCAAGGAGATGAGAAATGGGAAGAGATTCATCTAGTCATATTGCCAATGGGTTACAGAAAGGAGGTGATGCGAATGGTGCATCAGTTAGGAGTGATGAAAAAACAGACAGAATACAGAGACATTTTACTGGCCTGGCCTGCAACAGGATGTAGTTGAATTTTTCCAGATGCATCATATATGTCAGGTAATTGGAAAAGAACAAGCGATAATAAAACCTGCACCTTTCTTAACTATTCCGGCATTTGAGGAACCTTTTACAGGAGTCTTAATTGATTGGCTAGGTTCCCGATCGCAAACAAAAAAGTGGCCATCAGTATTTGTTAACAATAATGGATGCATCGACTAGATTTCCAGAGACCATCCCGAGGTGCAGTAACACAGCGAAAAGAATTGCAAAGGAATTACTCTTTTTTTAAAAAAATAGATATGGACTACCAATGAAGAAACAGTGAGACCAAGCTTCAAACTTCACATCTAATTTATCACGATAATGTCTTAGGAATAATGCAACTCAAATCTACCGCATACCATCCAAAATTGCAGGGAGCGCTAGAAACTGACATTAAACATTAAAGACCATGTTGAGGGCTTATAATCAGGATTATCCAGATGATTAGGGTGAGGGAATTCCATTTGCACTTTTTGTGTTCAGGGATGCCCCAAATTAACAGAGCAAATTTATTCCACTGGAATTATTTTCGGGGCATTAAGTGAGTGGACCATTAAAATTAATTAAGGAGAAAATAGTAAATCAGAGTTCAAAGGCCACACATTTGGACTTGGTCTCAAAACCTAAGGAACGATTAATAGCGCTGGGGAGTTGGCTAGACAGCATTTAAAAGTATTGCAGCATGCAATAAAACAGGAAGCGGATAGGAAATTTTAAAAATTGCAATTTTGCGATCGGGGATAAGGTATTACTGTTACTTCCAGTTATAGGTGAAACTTGAAAAGTAAGGTTTAGTCGGCCTTATCAAATACAACGGATATTGAGTGAGGGTAACTACTTGATAGGGACTCCAGAAAGAAAGAAATCTCACAGCGTATGTCATGTGAATAGACTCAAGAGGTACTTTGAGAGGTAAGGACAGCCAGAGAACTAGGTGTTAATGATTACGGCACAGAATCCACAAATTTAATTCCACAAATTAAAGTGGACAATGAGGTAGTTGTCTAAAATTGGGATAAATGATTGAGTTACCTTTCTGAGAAAACTCGTAATGACCAGAAAGAGTTCTTACTATCACATGGGGAAATATGCAGATATTAACTTGGTAATCCTCACCTAATTGTGCCTAATGTAGCTATAAGAGATGCCGTTACGATTAAGCAACATCCTTACACGCATAATCCTCTAAGGTTGGCACAGGTTCAGAAGGAGATTGAATGCATGCTCTAAGATGACATAATCAACATGTGTTACAGTGACTGGAAATCACCCATAGTCATGGTGCCAAAGCCAAATGGTACCCAACGATTATGTGTGGACGATCGTAACATCAATGCAGTTAAAAAGGTTGATGCATACCCAGTTCCATGGTTGGAAGACTGTGTTGAAAATGTGGGACAAGCAATTTACATTTGGTATGAAAAATGTGCCGGCCACATTTCAGGGACTAACCAATAAATTGCCGGATTATCCAACCCGTGGTGTACATTTATGACCTTGTGATTTTTACTGACTCATGGAAGGAACACTTACAGAATCTAGCGGACTTGTTTGATCAACTTCGGAAGGCAGGCTTGGTGGTAAACCGAGTGTAAAGTGAATCTGCCAAAGCAAAAGTCACCTTCCTTGGCCATGCTATTGGACATAGATAAACGGTACCATGAGATTTAAAAGTGAAGGTAATTGGGGAAATTCCCATACCATTGACAAAAGGAGCAGGACTAAGTGGATTTTATCAAATGTTTGTACCTGATTTTCGCAGTGTGACTGCTCCACTCACTGAATTGTTAAAGAAAGGCAAGAAGTTTCAGTGGACAGAGGACTGTCAGAAGGCATTTGGCGGAATTTGAAATATGTGGTAACCACTGCCCACGATCAGACACACCAGATTATGCAAAACCATTCAAGGTGGATTTAAATGTGAATGATGTGGATTTCGGTGCTGGGCTCCTGCAGGAAATCGACAAGAAGACACAAAGACCTATTGGGTATTTCTCCAGGAAGTTGAACTTTCATTAGTAGAAATATTCAACAGTTGAGAAAGAGACTGTGAGCTTTGTGTTGGCATGACAACATTTCAGTGTTAACGTTGCCCGCAACATATCGGAGACAACCATTTACACTGATCACAACCCAGTGAAGTCTTTTTGTAGAAATTTAAGGACAAAAATGCGAGACTCTTTAGCTGTGGCCTGTTGTTACAGCCATTCAATTTGAAAATTGTGCACGTGGAGCTCTTGAAAAAGTGATTGCCAATGCAAATGGAGACACTCAATGATGGAAGTTCCACACACTGAATCTGGATGTAGTGGTGCCTGTTCGCATGTTTACTCTAAACAAATGTATATGCGCATTTTAGAGTATGAACCACTATATTTGGTGGTTTTGAAAACTGATGCCATCTTACGATATTGAAGATTCGATTTTATATTGGGGGAGTTGTCACACAGGGGGTCTCTTGATAAGGTTATGTTGTCCTTGATTTTTTTTCAGAGAGGTTCTAAACATCCCAAGGTTCCAACAGGTCTCAATATTGAATGCTTTATTGGGGTCCTTTGTTTTTTTGCCTAACAGATAATCCCTCGGACAGAGGGCTTTCAAGCCTTTTAAAAAACTGGCGCATTCAAGGGGATGTGGCCAGCTCTCCAGCTGTACAGGTCAGTTCAGTTCGAGGGTTAGTTGAGTCAGGTCCAGTGTTGAAACTGGACGCTCTCCCCCTCCTTCAGCCCTCTGACTTTGTAACCGATAAGTTTTTTTTGGTGAAATGTTTACTCTTTGTGCTCAGGGGTTTGTTTATTCGGATTGTTGCAAGTAAATTGGATCAGCATCATTAATTGGAGATATCCTGTCAGCTTTGGAAAAGATGAATTGTTCAGGTACAGTATTTTCGGTTCGTTGTGTTTCATTCCTTATTTTTGCAAATGCATTCTGTTGGTTTAAAAGTCGACTGTCAGACCAACTAATTCACTCTGGGAATATCCACTATAAACTTACCTTCAACAAGTGGCAACACTGCAGATTGGGCTATGTGCTTAAGAATGTTGTGATGGGTCGGGCCTGACCATAGCAATGTATAATAACTTTGTTTATTAAAAGTCATGCCTATGAGACAGACAAGGCTGCGGCCAGAGGCTGAGGTGACTTGAGGGGAGTGCAGCATTATCTCCCAGTTACTAGTATTCAGCCATCACTGTTTTTGACAAATGGAATGAAATGCAATGCAGAGCAAGATAACAGATGACCCCTGGTATATGGAATGTTGAACAACAATGTGAATTGAATAGGGCAATTTTAAATGTGAAGTACATAGTTATATTTTACATATTGACTTTTTAATCACAGGTTATACAGGTTGTTAAGATTGTTTATATCTGGAAGGGATATTCAGAAATAAAAACAGACATAGATAACAAAATGTATTTCATTATAGTGAGTTACAGCAGAGTAAGAGTGAGAATACAGCTCATACCGAGCTGGTACAGAGATGATGGGCTGCGTGACAGCCACCTTTATTGGACTTATTCAGAGAAATATGTTGAAAATGTTCAGAGACTGAGGAGACAAGCTTCGTCATAAAACGCACAGACAATATCATAATTAATATACTATTCCTAATTTTTCATCAAGTGAAGCTGTCTATTAAAGGCCTTTTAAATCAAAGAAACAGACTCCAGTGTAATACATGCGTCACTGGCACGAGTGATGGGAACAGGAATGGAGCATATTGTCCAAATATAATCGGGTTCAACATCCAGAGCAACCAAGAAAAAGCAAAATATTAGAGAAAGTGGAAATCTGAAATACAAATGCAAAATGAAGGAGGAAAGCAACAGATTACACAGGATCTGGGCAGAGTTAACATATCGAGTCTTACATGAACCTGTTCTGAACAAGTTATGTTAGACTCAAAAAGAGTTAATTCCATTTTTCTCTGCTCCGATACTGCCAGAACTGTGGGGTTTCTCTCCAGCACTTTCCATTGGTACAATGACAGGAGACAGAGAGTAATGGTGGGTGGTTGTCTTTCGGACTGAAAGCTTGTGCCCAGCAGCGTTGCACAGAGGTTAGTTCTGGGTTTTCATTGTTTGTCATTTATGCAAATTATTTGCGTGAGAATATCGAAGGCACGGTTCATAAATTTGCGGATGACACCAAAACTGGTGGCATCGTGGACAATGAAGAAGGGTTTCTAAGAATACAAAAGGGATCTTGAGCAAATAGGTCAAGAGATTGACAAATAGCAGATAGAGTTCAAGCTGGATGAATGTGAGCTGCAGGCAATAGTGTGTGTTTGTTGCTGTCTAGTGAATCGGGAATGGGATGATTTTATTCCCCATCTTATTGGTTCAAAACATCGATATCCTTCATGATCTTTGAGAGGCCTTACCCTCTCTGTGGGTTACCCTCTTGCTATTAATGTAGTTGCACAATATCTTTGGATTATCCTTAACCTTATCCGTCCATGCTATCTCATACCTTTTTTTGCTTTCGTGATTTCTCTCGAAATAATGCCCCACATTCTTTATATTGACTAAGAGATGAAATTGAATAAAGTTCTCTATGTCTAAAGTCAGGTTTTCTTTGATTCCTGAATAAAAGCTAAATAACTGTAGGTGTCCATTGTTCCTTAAGCTTACCAGAATTACCCTTCACTCTAAAAGGAACATAATGCCTCTCAACTCCCAACGTCATACTGTTGAACGCCTCCCACTTGTCGGACATTGTTTTACCTGCTAACAGTCTCCTCCAATTAAACTTGGTAAGTCCTTGTCCCATGCCATTAAAATTTATGGTACTCCAATTAAAGCAAACATGAATGAAAGACTTATTATTTTCCATAACAATTATGAAACGAATAGAGTTATGATTGCAAAACCCAAAATATGCCCTCACGTTTACTTCAGTCACTTGCCCTGCCTATTGCACAAAAGAAGGCCTAGTTTAGCTCTTTCTCTGTTAGAATCATCCGCATATTGATGAAGAAAATTTTTGTGAACACATTTGACAAATTCTTCACCATCCAACCCGTTAACGCTATGGTAGTCCCAATCAATTTTTAGAAAATTAAAATCCCCCATTATTGTAAGCTTACATATGTCCGAGATCTCCCTTTATGTTTGTTTCACAATTTCTTTCTTACTTTGGGAGAGCATATGGTACAATACAATAAACGTGATCTTTCCTTTCTTATTTTTAATTTCGACCAATATATTTTCTATGGACGATTTGTCACAAATGAGCATTTAGTGCAATCTGTTCAAAGTCAACTTTACTTTCTTATTTTTAATACTTCATGAATATTTGAACTGGATAATTGTTCAGAAATATCTTTCCCAGTTACAGCAATAATTTATTCCTAAATCAAAAATGGCAGACCTCCCCCTCCCTGCCCTCCGCATGTCTGTTTCCATCATTTATATGACCCTTTACATCTGGAATATTGAATTACCAGTCTTGAACATATTTCAGGCGAAAGTGAGGACTGCAGATGCTGGATATTAGTGGTGGTGGAAAAGCACAGTAGGTCAGACAGCATCCGAGGAGCAGGAAACTCGATGTTTCAAGCAAAAGCCTTTCATCAGCCCATTCCACATGATCGGCTTTTGCCCAAAACGTTGACTTTCCTGCTCCTCACATGCTGCCGACCTGCTGTGTTTTCCCATAAATACACTCTCGACTTGAACATCTCTCAACTAATTTTCTGTAATACATATGATGTCTCAATTCCATGTTCTTAAATATGCCTTGAGTTCCTCAGCCTTCCCTGTAAGACCCCTTACATTGAAATAAATGAAATGTCATGCTTCAGAATTACTATATAATCTTGACTCTTTCGTTTTTTCTTTTCGAATTGACGTGCTCTCCTCACATTCATAAACTACTCTAACCATCCTGCCATTTGTACTGCTACTAGGAATATCCCCCTTGCCGTCTCTATCAATATAAAGTTTCCCTACATAGAATGAGCAAATCTCCCTGCTAAGATATTCATTGCTCTCCAATTTAGATTAGACCAATCTTTTCTGAACAGGTCATTTCTATTCTAAAATAGTTTCCAATTTCCCAAAAATCTAAATCCCTCAATAACACAATAGCTCTTCAGCAATTGATTTTTCTCCTTTAACCCTTTGTTCCTTCCCAGTTGAGTTTGGCATTGGTAGTAAACAAGAAAGTATTGCTTTAACGGTTTTATTTTTAATACTCTACCTCACCTCTTAAGTTCACTCTGTACTGTGTTAATCTTTCCCTAAAAAGTATCATTCCTGCCATTATCTACAATAATGTTTGGCTATTCAATCTCACCTTTAACAATGTGCTTGAAATGTTTCGTAACGTTCTTAATCCTCGCACAGGGAAAGCAACAAACCATCCGAAATTAACGGTCACTGCCCCAGAATCTCCTGTTGATGCCCCTGATAGAAAAGTCCACTGAAGCAATAATTCTACTAACTCTTCTCAAACGCTGCTGAACATAAGAATCATTCCAATTGTCCAATAATTGATTGCTCTTCCACTTTCCTCAGAGAGGCAATCCCCTTCAGCTGTTCTAAAAGCAGAAAAACATATTGATAGAGGTATAGCCACCGGAGACATGAACTACCTTCTTATCTTTCGTGACAGTCACCCAACTATCTAACAGATTTGCTGGATAGCATTTTTTTCCTAATCTTCTAGCCATCTCTCACAGTACCTTATGTGTGGCCTTAATAAGATTATGCATAAAAGTAGAATTGCTTTTGAAAACTTATATAGATGTTTCCTTTCATTACCTACAGACAACAACGTTAAAAAAAGGAAATATATATACATATACATATCAAACATATAAAACGTAAACAAAATCAACCATTTAGCTAATTGAATCAATAAAAATATTCCTCTTCAATAAATCCCGAGAAAAAAGTAGACTCCTCCGGAGCTGAAAACGTGTCGGACTCTCCGGAAGGAAGGTACAACTCCGTAATTTAAAAAGAGCTGATTAATTTTTCAAAGCAAAAACACATGTGCAGTGTAATAAAAGAAAACTTTTAAAACAGAAATAGACTTTTCCTTTCTTTTGTAAACCACACTTAAAAAGCTCTTTTAAAACAAAAAATCGTTTGAAAGAAAATTGCGAGGTTTTTAAAATTGTTTTTGTATCTAAATGAAACAAAATAGAAAAAAATGATGTTAATTTAATAAACTATAATAACTATATCAACTGCAAAAAAGACTACATTAAATATTTAACTGTCTGCAATCCCAGGAGCAGCTGTAAGATCCATGCTGCTCTAAGAACATTATGTGAAACTGTTTTTACAATATGAAGAAATGTGTATGCATGTTTTAATTATTTGTTCCCAATTCAAAGTGACTTTACAATACGGTTTAATCTCCTGCCACGATTCTAAATATAGAATTTAATTGAATCTTTATTCTCATCACTCGAACTCTTTCAAACAAAATTTTGAATCTGTGTTCATCATACAGACGGAACGTTCCTTCAGCCCTGACTATTGCAGGAATGATACAAAAAACATTACCCAGGTCCATATCAAACCCAAATATTGCAGGGAAAGCCAACGAAACCTAATCCAATATTAATTGCGTGCAAGCCTTATGAATAAATCATAGAGAAGGGCATAGTATAAAAGGCGAATTCAGCTTCATGTCCAAAATGAAATTCGTGGCTCCCTCATAAAAAACCTCAACTGCATTACGCTGTAAATTCACAAAAATAGGAATAACAAGAGAACGGGAAGAAAATCAAGGCTAAGTAGTGAACTTCATTAATGATGATGATGAGAATGGGAGGGATGGAGCTTGTGGGGAATGATAAATAACGTTGTGGATGACACAATGATAAGCTGGTGGTTCACAGCGAGGAGGAAGGTGTGAGGTTACTGGAGCGTATAAACCAACTGTTCAGATGGGCAGATCAATCGCAGATGAAAAACGTATCACATAGAGAGTACTCAAACTGAAGAGAGTCTTGATTTACTTGATTTTTCTTTTAAGCAAAGAAGGTTGAGAGGGGCTTCTGGTGGCGGTGTTAAACAGCACGAGGGGTATGCACAGGGTGATCAGAGAGCAGCCTTTCCCCTTACTCGGAGGCTCAATAAAAAGGAGACACTTTTCAAATGAAAGTGGTCTCACCATTAATCTGTAAACTGTAGAAATTCTTTCCTATTTCTAAATGTATTTGGTTTTAAAATATTTCTAGATTTATATTGTATTCTGAAAAATGTGATATTGATGCAGAGGTTTGTTTTGTGATCCAGCTTCCCCATTCCTCGTGCCTCCGTTTCGCAATCTGTTCATTGAAATAATACAATTTTTCCATTCAACTCTCCAACATGCTCAAAAACAGAATCAGTTTCTCAACTTTGATCCAAAGATCAATATTTGCCCGTTCCCCTGACCTCATTAAAGACTTATATACTCTTCACATCTTCCTTTTCTAATCTTTTCAATGTTTGTATTCTTTTATAATCGTTCAAAATATTTTTCGAAAGATATACAGTATGACACTTTCCAACAGTGTTGATAATGTAATCTCTTTACTCAATATGTAAATATAAAGTCCCCATGGTAGGCTTATGCGGAAAGTCAGGAGGCATGGGATAGAGGGAAATTTGGCCAATTGGATAGAAAACTGGCTAACCGGTCGAAGTCAGAGAGTGGTGGTAGATGGTAAATATTCAGCATGGAGTCCAGTTACAAGTGGAGTTCCGCAGGGATCAGTTCTGGGCCCTCTGCTGTTTGTAATTTTTATTAATGACTTAGATGAGGGAGTCGAAGGGTGGGTCAGTAAATTTGCAGATGATACAAAGATAGGTGGAGTTGTGGACAGTGAGGAGGGCTGTTGTCGGCTGCAGAGGGACTTAGATATGATGCAGAGCTGGGCTGAGGAGTGGCAGATGGAGTTCAACCCTGCCAAGTGTGAAGTTGTCCATTTTGGAAGAACAAATAAGAATGCGGAATACAGGGTTAATGGTAGGGTTCTTGGTCAGGTGGAGGAACAGAGGGATCTTGGGGTCTATGTACATAGATCTTTGAAGGTTGCCACTCAGGTGGATAGAGTTTGTAAGAAGGCCTATGGAGTATTATCGTTCATTAGCAGAGGGATTGAATTCAAGAGTCGTGAGGTGATGTTGCAGCTGTACAGGACTTTGGTTAGGCCACATTTGGAGTACTGTGTGCAGTTCTGGTCGCCTCACTTTAGGAAAGATGTGGAAGCTTTGGAGAGGGTGCAGAGAAGATTTACCAGGATGTTGCCTGGAATGGAGAGTAGGTCATACGAGGATAGGTTGAGAGTTCTCGGCCTTTTCTCGTTGGAACGGCGAAGGATGAGGGGTGACTTGATAGAGGTTTATAAGATGATCAGAGGAATAGATAGAGTAGACAGTCAGAAACTTTTTCCCCGGGTACAACAGAGTGTTACAAGGGGACATAAATTTAAGGTGAAGGGTGGAAGGTATAGGGGAGATGTCAGGGGTGGGTTCTTCACCCAGAGAGTGGTGGGGGCATGGAATGCGCTGCCCGTGGGAGTGGTAGAGTCAGATTCATTGGCGACCTTTAAGCGGCATTTGGATAGGTACATGGATGGGTGCTTAATCTAGGATAGAAGTTCGGCACAACATCGTGGGCCGAAGGGCCTGTTCTGTGCTGTATTGTTCTATGTTCTATGTTCTATGTTCTAACAATGCTAAAGTGTTTTTCACTCACATCCCAGACTGAAGTTGCAGCAAATAGTCATTGACATCTCAAAAGAATTGCCAAGTATTTACTTCTGATCGGAATGGTAATTTGTGTCTTTATTATGAAATGGGCATGCTAATTATGGACTGCAACATTTTGATGTGGTTTACTCAAGACAATTAAACATCAGCAATAAAGAGCAGGGATAGGCCAGCTGGATGCCAAGGCCTGCTGTGGGAATCAACAAAGCATGACTGCGGTCTTTTCTCCACATCAATGTCTTGTTGCCGAGACACAGAGCAACCTACACCTCCCTTGACCAAAACCCACGAGTCATTCACCCCAGCCACCAACCATGAATAAAATTGAAAGAACTGCAGATGGAGCAACACAAGAACTTAGAAATTAGGAGTGGCGGAAGGAAATTCAACTTTGCACTTAACCACATTAAACACCATCCGCCAGATATAACAATCTGCCCCAATTTTTAATATTCTTTTGTAAACTCTTTATTTCCGCATTACAGCCTGTTTGCCATCTATTTTAGTACCATCTGTGAATTTGCTACACTCTGTCTCTCCTTCCAAGTCATTTGGATTGTTTGTAAACAGTTGAGGTCTGAGAACTGAAACCTGCAGCACCTCACTAGTTTTAGTTCGGCAGAGAAAGACCAGTTATCCCGATGCTCTGTGTTCTGTCAGTAAGTCAATCTTTTATCCAATTCAATACTCTACCCTTAACACCCTGGGATCTAACCTGATAGATCAGTCCTTTATGCAGCACCTTGTCAAATGCCTTCTGAGGTTTAGATGGACAGCAGTTGCTGTCTCCCAATTATCCACATTGTTTGTTGTGTTCTCAAAGAACTCCAGCAGGTGTGTCAAGCACAACCTGCCCACCATGAAACCGTGCTGACAGCGGTGAACTGATCTTTGTTTTTCTATACGTTCAACGTTATGGTTGACTGAAGAAATTTCCCCACTACAGAGTTAAAACTCACTGGTCTAAAGTTTGTCATTTTTTCCTATCTCTTGTTTAGAATACGAGCGTCACATTATTAATTTTCCAATAGTTCAGCACCGTTCTAGAATCAAAGGATTTTTTGAATATCGTAACTAACACATTAGGTACCTCTCTTGTTCCCTCTTTTAATATAATAGAGTGCAGGCCGAGAGCCTGACATCCCTCTAACCCCATCAATGTATTTAGTACCATTTTCCCTCTGCATCGTACTTCCAACAAGATCCTTTGCAGTTGTTGTAAGTTTTGGGAAGAAATTATCTTCCACTGTGAAAGCAAGAATTGTTAGCTTTACCTCTGCCCCTTCTGAGTTTCCCATTACTACCCTGCCGTTTTCATTCTCTAAATGGCCAACATTTGCGTTCAGCATTCTTTGACTTTTTGCCTACTCAGAGAAGTATTCTTTATCAATTCTTCTGTTTTCGACACATTTTCCTTCGTAGCCATTTTGATTTTGTTTTTAGCAAAAGTTTGCGAACAATTAAAGCGTTTTTCTCTATTCCATTCATCGGAAGATGGCGTTGCTGGTTAGACAATACTCATTGTCCTTCCCTAATTGCCCAGAGGGCAGTTAAGCATCAAGCAAATTTGTGTGGGTTTGAAGTCACATGCAGATCAGATCAGGTAAGGATGGCGGTTTCCAATCCTATAGGACATTCGTGAAACATATGGATGTTTCAAACAATAAGCAATAGATTCAGTATTATCAATAGACTCTTAATTCTAGGTTCATATTGAATTTAAATCCCACCATCTGCAATGGCGGCATATGAACGTTAGTCCCCAGAACATTATCTAAAGCAGCAGTCGGTGATCATGCCACCAGGCCATCACCTTTATGTTAGTATCGACTTGGATCAGTTTTCACCTTTTTTAAATTCGTCTTCCACTCAGGATTACACTTTAATTAAGGAGTTTGGACTATCTCCCGAAGTAGTTGCCACTGTTCTTCAACTGTGCCAAGCTTTAATGTTTTTTGCCAAGTCCATTCAGGCCAAGCCCTTCCTCAGGCCAGTAAAATTATCGTTGTCCAACTCTAAACCTCACATTTGTGACTCTTTCTTCACTGTTTCAGTCTGAATGTAAAACTGCAGCATTTTGTGGTAACTCTTTCTGAGGTGACCTTGTACGACAGTATGACTTATCACTCCTTCTTCATTATATTATAGCAAAGGCAGTTCTCTGTTTGGTTCCTCGAGGTGTTACCCGAAGAAATAATCGATGAATCATTCTTTGAGGCTCCCCTTGCCAATTGATTAATCTAGTCAAATTTAGGAGACTCTAACCCCAACCACACCCAGAGGACTCTAACCCCAATTCCTGTACAGCTGGTAGAAAGTTTAACCATTTGTGATTTGGTTTGAATGCACATTTGTTTGTTGGTGACGGAGTGTTTGTGCTTTGTTCCCTGGAGCTTGAGATCCGAGACTGTTTTGAATCTGATTTCTATTATGGAAATTTAACATGATTTATTTTAAAGTTAAGGATATTACAGTGATTATGAAATAAAATGTTAACTCCTGTTCTTTTACAGGTCACGACTGCCTCACTATCAGTTTCTAACTAATCTCTTTTATCCTTACATAACAGTGATGTATGGAGGGCAATTGACGTTTCAGTTCAACATTAGATTGTAATTTTAAAAATCCAATGGTTAATATCTGTGTCCTTGGATTCGGCTATTATTCATGTATTAGAAGTTTTTTTTAAACTTGAATAGACAAATCCTTTTAAGCCACCTCTGATTATTTCACTACCTGTGGTATTGTAATTGAGCAATGACTGGTTAAGGCTACTAAAGAAAACTAATTTTAGGATTAAATTAAGGGAATAAAACCGGGTAATTATAGTAGATTTCAAAGTTGGGAACTGTATGCATTTTACATTTTAAGTATTAAATACTGAATAAATGAATTTATAATATATAAATATATATTATAAGTAAGGTTCTAAAATGTATAGTTAGGAACAGGCTTTAAAGTTAGACAAGCGTAAATTGATGAATTGGCATTTGAAGTTATAGGGAGCAAACAAACTTCTGGCAACGTAACATGAGAAGCAGAAACAAAAGGCAAAAATAATGAGTTAATAAAAAAAGATCAACCTAAAAAGAGAAGGAAACCGGAATGGTGGTGGGCAGTATGTTGAAAATAAAGGGGTTGATGTTAAGGGGTTTGGTGGACAGGGACGGGGATCGAGGTGGAAATCCTGACAGTAGGGATGTTATTACTGTGGAAAAGCAGCTCACTTTAAGCGGGAGTGTCCGGATCTAAAAAGGGAAGAGAGGGCGATATTGTTTATGAATTTCGATGAAGAATATGGGTGTCAAGGATTCCTGCCCCCTGAGGCCCACCAGGAACACATGATAAATTTAAAGGTGCGACTTTATAATAAGGACGTCGTTTTCCTAGTCGTTACGGGGGCAGCAAGGTCATCCTTAAATTTTAAGCCCAAGGGAGGAGGAACGAAAGAGTTAATTGTATTATGGCGACGTTTTTGTGATGAGAGGCACGAAGTATCAGTTTTGCGCTCATGACAAAATACTGCCACAAAATTTGGGGATTGAATTAACTGCAAATGGTGCTATGAAAGCTGTTGAGGTTCTTAAGAATGAATGTGCTCGGGCAAAAAAAATTACAGAAACAGAATGAGAAATCACAAGTGACTGGTAAACAAACAGAACTGCGCAATTACAGTTTTTAAAAAAATATTTTGGTCACTTGTTGCGTTTCCACCCTGAATTACAGATAATGATTATTTTATTTATATAATCTATATAATTAATAATTAATATTTATAATAAATCGATTGTGTTAGCCTGAATCAATATTAATTAGCAGGATCCCTTCACACATTCTCAGTAACCTGTCGTATTGATTCACGGTTAATTTAAAACATTACTGCATTAATTGATTGTTAATTAAAGCATGGAAAGCTACATTACTGGCCGATGAGGGAACTGACGACGCTACCCTGAACCCACAAGAAGTGGTGATTTATTCCCTAATACCTACTGTCCCAAGTCTTTGGGAAGCTCCAATATTTACTGATGGAAAAAGAATTGAAAAATTTAGGGGGTGTAAAAACAGAAGAGGGACATTGGATGTTACCTGATGGAAGGGAAATGTTAAACAAAATGATGATGAGAGAAATGATGGCTGTCTGACATCAGGGGAGCCACTGGGGAGTGCAAGCAATGTGTGATTTATTCTGAAGGAAATATGGATGCAACGGGATACATGCGATAGCCAAACAGATATGTGAGGGATGCATAACACGTAAAAAAGTAAACAAGAAAATGTTAAGGAAACAAGTCCCAGGAGGGAGAGAACCTGGGCTAAATACATTCCAGAGCATCCAAGTAGATTATACCGAATTACCCCGAGTGGGAAGACTGAGATATGTGTTGGTAATAGTTGATCATTTATCCGGATGGGTGGAGGCATATCGTCTGGCCACTGCCAAACCCAGAATCTAAAGATTGGTTCTTAAACAAGTATGTACTGGGTTTGTCCTCCTCTTTGTCTTTCCTCAGGAAATAGGGCTTATTGGCACAGACTCCGCCCTTGAATTCACTGTTCATCTGACTTGACCAGGGGGTTTGGCTCTTTGTAAAATCTAGGACAGGGACTAAATTGCAACGGGTAAGGGCCGTACCAGGCTCTTTTGACCAAAACGGCAATAAGGACGGTGGGGAAAGGCTGGACTCACTACACTCGGATCAAAGGGCCAGTGGAATCTCCAGTTGAGGAAGAAGTCTGGACAGCTGAATCAACGGAAGACCCGCTGAAATTCAGGCTAAAGAGACTTTGAGTAACTGATTAAACAGTGGCGATGCGAGCGCAGGATTATTTCTGGAGGATTGTATCTTAAGTCTTTTGGTGCTTCAGCATGATTTTTTAGAATGCTGGGGATGCTTAGAGTTATGATAATAGCTCTCTTAGTATTGGGATTTTGTCAAACATCAATGTCATATGTGTTATTAACGGTTCCTGAGTCTGATAACCCGCAAGTAATAGATGCCAATGCATGCATCTTGGTAAATTGTGGGGATGTAGATAATCAGAGACAGTACCTCAGCTCAGAGGTACATCTTAAGACCTCTTGGAACGGCCTCGGGGATGGTACTTGGTATAATAGTCTCGTCACAATACACTGGGCCACCTTCCGACCAGCTTTTGATTGTCCCGATACAGTGTAACCCAATATACTTAACGATAACGAAACATCGCAATAAGCAACTCTGGTGGGGGTGGGGGGGGGTCACCTATCAGGTACAATTAAATGAAACTTTTGAGATAGAAATGAAAACTAACGGGAATGATTTCTTGGGCTGTTGTTTTCGAATTGGCGTAGGACAGGGAAAACGTGCAGAACTACCGTATAATAAGGTACAACCTTTCACCCCTCCCGATGACTTTAATGTAGTAAAAATTATAGAGGTAAAGGACTTAACCAGACCATTGAATAGAAACTGGGTACTGGGATGCAAATGCCTGGGTTTAATGGGTAAAGTATACTGTAAAAATTCTGAACAAGAGCAATTGCTGTGCATGTGCCTCCGGTCGGCCAGTGGCCCAGGCAGTTCCCTTTCCACTCGGGTGGAAGCGAGGCAGGAAGAGCATGAAATGTATGATAGCCCTGTAACAGGATAAGACTGCACGGAATGATAGGAACTGTACCTCCCTTTCTATGATGTTCCCTCCCTTGGAGATGAAAGGCTTAAAACCATCCCCCTACCCCATGTTTTCAGCCGCAGTCGGAAATCACACATCGTATGTGCATAGACGAGGTACAAATTGGTCTAGAGATTTGGGGGGAGCTGAAATTATGTACAGAGATTAAGAATTTCACAGATACAGACAATGGAGGGAACTACTCAGCAGTGAAGGTTCTCCAAGCGGATCTATGGTGGTACTGTCGAGGCAAAATATTGAGACCCACCCTACCTCCGAATTGGAGAGGGATATGTGCAATTGTACAATTGGCAATTCCATTTACTCTGGCATTTGAGAAGGAAAAGATAGTACGGTAAAAGAGAAGGAGTAAGAAATCACTCTTATATTCTTCTTTTGATGACAGGATTTACCTGAATTCTATAGGAGTCCCTTGGGTGGGGGCGGTGTACCTGATGAGTTCAAGGCTCGCAACCAGATGGCAGCAGGCTATGAGTCAGCTCTCTTTTGGTGGGTGACAGTTAATAAAAATGTAGATTGGATAAATTACATTTTCTATAACCAACAGCGATTTATAAATTATACAAGAAATGCTGTTAAAGGAATATCAGAACAGCTTGATGCGACAAGTAGGATGGCTTGGGAAAACAGAATGGCCCTTGATATGATTCTAGTGGAAAAAGGGTGTGTGTGTGTGTGTATGATGTTAGGAGGAAGCTGTTTTACCTTCATTCCCAATAACACTGCACCTAATGGTTCAATTACTCGGGCCGTAAGGGAATTGACTACCTTAGCAGAGGAACTGCTGATAATTCAGGAGAAGACACATCTCTCACGGGATGGCTTCAATCATTGTTTAGAAAATGGAAGGGAACGGTGGTTTCCTTCCTTACTTCCCTGATAGGAGTAGATAGGGTATTGGTAGCCATTGGCTGTTGCATCATATCCTGTATTGGAGGGCTCACCCAAAGACTGATTGAGACAGCTTTAATGAAAGTGATGCCCCTAAAAGGGAAACAGGCAGAAGGATTTTTTTCTATTGAATAATGAGGGGATGAGTGAGACCAAGATGGATGAAGTCTTAGGAATGATGCTTGTGAATTTTGGGGGCGATGCTTAAAGGAAAAATTGCAGAAACAACAATTGAATGTAAAAATAGGAAGGGGGAATTGGAGGAGTAATTATAAATGTTGTTATCTGCAACAATCACAAGGCTGAAAAATGAAAGTGGAAGAGGGGTGGAGGTTAAGCGAGATATGCTTGTATAAACAGTTATAAGTATCTGTTTCCCGTTTCTGCAACAAAAAAAACACAATCAAGAGTTCATAAGGATCCGTACGGACAAAGAATGGAAGGAAATGTTGCTTTAGCGAAGAAGGAAGCAGTTGACAGTCAAGAAGGATATATAACAATAGACCACAGAGGGATGTGGTGAAACAGCCAAGCTGGACATGCATTTTTGTCATGAACAAGGCCAGATGAGTCAAGAGATGAACAGCCGTGTTGAAAGAAGTGGGAGATGTAAACCGGGGAGAAGCAATGGAATAAGTGGGGGAGGAGTAAAAGAGGAATGAATTGTACAAAACGTTCGGTGTGCCTGTCTTATAGGCACCACCCTTGCAAGAGTATAATAACCGATACTGCTGCTTCAGATCTTGTCTCAGACTGAAGTTCTTGAAGTCAGTGGGTTCTATTTCGCACACAACCATGGAGATCCTGCTTTTCAACTCAGGTCTCGGTTCCTAAACATTCTTTGCTGGACCTTTCACTCCTCTTAAGGATGTCATTCATATCAATGTGTATCGCGACCGCTGGCTGTACACCCTCCACCTTCAGTATGCCCAGAACATGCTCGGAGACATCCCTGATCCTCGCACCAACCGGTCTTTGTATGAAGAATTCATAGAATCATAGAATCACTGCAGTGGGAAAACAGGCCATTTCACACAGCACGTCCACGCTGACCCTCCGAAGTATAACGTACTCTGACCCATTCCCCTACTCGATTACTCTGCATTTGCCCCTGACCAATGCACCTAACCGGCACATAGTTGAACACTATTGGCAAAAAGTAAGCAACCTAGACCCATTCTGTTACCCTACGTTGAATCTGCTTTCTCACAACAGCTACTTCCAGAAATACTGAGCATTACCAGCAACTTGTGGTTTTGTCACCGATGATATTTGCATATTGACAAAAACATACACAACTCAGACTTGAAACAAAGCTGAATTTAAACTCTCAGGAGTAAACTAAATATTTGGTCATTCAATGATCCCAGTAAAGCTTTATTGAATTACTCCTGTTCTTTTTGTGAAAGTCATTTGTTCATTCTCCCAATCCTGAATAAAGGAGATTTTTGCATCTTTTTTTAAAATCAGAAAGCTCGTAAAAGTTGCACATTTACTTCTTCATATGGGAATGTGATTGCATCTCATTCGTTCATCTCATTTCAATTACAGAGGATTATTCACAAAACACACACAATGTATCACTTTGTCGAAGAATACCAGTAACATTGTAAGCAATTGGAATCATAACTGGAAAGAAGGATTTATACAAAGGAAGGATGAGAGAAAGTGGGTCTTATTTTGAAAAAAAACTATTACGTGAACTTAGGTGATCAAATTCATGGAGAACTACATAGGGCTGGCAAACGATATTGATATGAAGGTGTAGAGGTGTACATTGTTCTGAAAAAAGTTAAAATGTAACATTTGACTGTGAAACAAATAGTGAGTCTGAGTTGTAATGGTACAAAATCAAATTCAAATTCGGCCAGTCAGTTTAACTATGCCCCAACACTCTGAAATCCAATGGAGGTTGAAATGTAATGTACTTGATGCCATCAAAAACAATTAAATAATCCAATGTTTTTCGGTGTAAAACTGGACAGTTTGAATATTTAGGGAGAGAACTGCCAAGGGCATCCACAAAGATAGACTGCTAGCTGAAGAGCTTTCTGAAAGGTACCTGTCTGTAAGACGTTTGCACAGCAGAACATCAAAGCCAACCGAGATAAAATTCTACAGAGAAAAATCTACAAAGGAGAATTGACAAAGCTGACTGGTTTTGAAACGTGATTGTATTTTTTTCTAATCTTATTTTGTTTTGTTTCATCGGACCAGTATTGTAGAGTGGGAGGTAAAGATAGTTTTAACGAAACGAGTTCTCAATAGTTGTTCATTTTAATATTCTCTGGTGGACTTAAATAACAAAATTGTTAATTTTACTTTAAATAGTGACCTCTGTAAATGGATCTTTGCCTCTCGAAACTTAACAAATTCCAGCATGAGGTGCACTTTTTTCTCTGTGGCTGGTTCCGATTAGGAGAGGGGTTAACCCTCTGTCATAACAGTTTGGGGCATTTTGTCTGAGATTTGAACAAGTTTAGACAGATCCAGTCTGAGATTTGGGCAGAGTTAAATGGGTTTGGGGTATGAAAATGCACAGTAGATTTAAACATTTACACGTTATTATCCAAGAGCTTTAAATAAAAAGTAGATGAGTCACTTTGTTTATTTTAGGTGACTTGTGGTTGGTTAAATTTAAAGTGAGAGAAATGACTCTTTAAAAATGTTGAAGAGATTCTGGGGTTTTAAGATGATTCTCACATTTGCCGAAGGCATTTAGAAGGAAAAATAAAGGCCAAACATTTAGAATTAGCAAAGAATTTAGATTTGGGTTTAACCAAGAACAAGAGTAAAGCTGAAATTGTCAGGAAATTACTCAAACAATAAGGTGTGCCAGAGAAACAGACAAGTGCAGGAGATTTATAAAAAACTTAAATTACAATTGAAGAAAATGTAGTTTTAAAGATAAACAAAGGGAGAGAGAAAGAGAGAGAAGAAAGAGAAAGCAAGAGAGAAGAGAGAGAGGGGATTAAAAAGAGAGGAGAAGGTTCTTAGCTGAGCAAAGGGAGAGTGAATTTCAACTTGAGAAGTTGTGATTTAGTAAGTAAAGTCAAGTGAACAGGCTGGAGAGTGAAAGGGACATTAGTGATGTATACAACTATGTCAAAATTCTGCCACATTTTGATGAGAAAGATGTTGACACCTTCTTTATTTCATTTGAAAAAAATGGCTAGGCAGGTAGAGTGGTGAATGTATTTATGGGTAATGGTAGTTCATGCTAAGCTGGTATGCACAGTTAGTGAGGTATTTGCTGCCCTGCCAGTTGAGGGGTCAAGAGATTATGAAGACATGAAACAAGGTATTTTATGTGCTTACGAATTGGTACTGGAAGCATATAGATAGCAGTTCAGAAACATAAAGAAGGAACAAGATCAGCCTTATGTTGAATTCGAAAGAATTAAACATAGGCATTTTGATAGATGGGTGCAGGCTTTAAAGATAGATAATACTTGTGAGGCTCTAAGGGAGATTATTCTGCTGGAGGAGTTTAAAACTTCACTTCCAGAGATGATAATAATTCACGTGGAGGAAAAGAAAGTTCAGAAATTGAGAAGGGCAGGAGAATTAATAGATGAATACATGCTGCTGCATAAGACAAGCTTCCAACCAGAATTTTGTCCTGTGAGGGATAGAGTTTGGGAGAAGGGGAGATGCTACACTATAAAAGAAAGAGTAGAACATATGAGTTTACCACAGGTTAAATAAGCTGCCCAAGAGAGTGAAAAGGAGGTGAAAGGCCTCAGGTGTTTTCACTGTAATGGAGCGGGACACAGAAAATTACAGTGCCGGTGGTTTCCGAAGGGCATTGAGAAAAGGTGTTTTCACCGATATAAGGAGGTTAATGTATGGTCACAGTGCTGATTGTTAAGAAAAGGACTGTGGGAACAGATGTGGTAAAATAAGCTAAGCCAGTGGCATTAGTGAAAGATTTAAAGGAAACCCCAACAAGACCGAAGAGCTGCAGGAAAGTGCACAGCCTAGGCAGGGGCTGGGTATGGAGTTAACACCTGATCTCAATAAAGAATTTGCGTCTGTGAGTAAAGTTTACTCAGAAATGACAGGGGTAGAAGAGCAAGAAGTTATCATTTTGAGAGATACATGATCTAACCAGTTGATAATAGGAAGAGATGAATGAATTTGCAGTCTTTCTGATCTGTTAACCGGGAATGCATTAATTTATGGGAAAGATGGACAGAAATTTAACATTTCCCTATGTAAGATCAGGTTAGAGTGCCTAATCAAGACTGGGGAAGTTATAGCGGGAAAGATTGACAGACTGTCACATGCAGGAATGCATTTTGTTCTTGGGAAGGGTTCAGCAGGGTCCAAGTTGGGAGTGACATCCCTTGTTGTGGAGAAGCCCAAGGAAGACAAAGAAACGGAAGTGTTAAATCAGAAATATCCTGGTATTTTCCCAGGCTGTGCAGTAACCATATCCCACTATTATAAGTCACAGCACGAAGGACAAACTATAGACAAAGATAAAGGAGTTGAGATTCAGTTAACGGACACCCTGTTTGCCGTAATGGTGCAGGGAAAACCTGAACAGGCAGTGGGTCAGACAGAGGTGTTTTGGCCTGAAAGGCTAAGGGACTTGCAACAGACAGACAAGATGATAAAAGATATATATGTGCAAGTGTACTCTGAAAAGGAGGCAGAGGATATTCATGAGGGCTATTATCTGAAAGATAGACCTAAAGACAGAAATAGAGACCACATCAGGTTAGTGCAGAGGAGAAATTGCTGAGGTGCACCCGATTGTGGTGCTAGTAGCATAGAGATAGGAAGTTTTACAGGTAGCATATGAACTACCTGTAGGAGGTCACCTAGAGGTACGAAAGACTCGGGCTAAGGGACAAAAACATTTTTATTGACCTGGAATGCACAGTGATGTGGTTAACGTTTGGCATACATGTCATTCATGCCAAATGGTAGGTAGGCTACCGACAGTAATGAAACTAGCACCTCTGTTGCCAATTCCCACATTTGAAGACCACTTCATGTGACTTATAAATGAGTGTGCAGGTCCCCTCCTGAAAAGCAGAGGAGAGAAAGAATTGGAGAAACAGGTGCTATTTACTCCCCCACAGAGTGAGGAATCAAATCCAAATGTCGTGGATTTTGATGTGACTCAAAATATGTCAAAAACGTAGAAGTCCTTGAGCAGTGGGGTAGATTAGTAAACTATCTGTCTCAGGAGCATAGAACACAGGTGAAAGGTTTGTTATTGCAATATGAGGACATATGTTAGAATCATATGGTGGGCACTATTGTATATGAAGTTGTTGTAGAGAGTACTGTTCCGATAAAACAATCCATATCGGCTTTATCCCTCAAAGCCAGACAGGTCCAGAAGGAGGTGGAGGCTATGCTCAATGAGGACATCATAGAACCAAGTCCGAGCGAGTGGAGCTCGCCCATCATCTTAGTTCCCAAACCGGATGGGACTCAATGATTTTGTTTGGATTAGTGAAAGATCGACACTGTTACAAAATCAGACTTATATCCAAGACCAATGTTGGAGGACTGTATCGAGAAAGTTGGACAAGTCAGTTACATCACGAAGTTGGATTTAATGCGTGGTTTCTGGCAGGTACCTTTATCAGAGACCGTGAAATAAATTTCTGAATTGTAACAGCAAATGGTCTGTATCAATTCAAAGTGATGCCCTTTGGAATGACGAACACACCCAACACATTCCAAAGACTCACGAACAGAGTTGTGTCCTGATTAATAAACTGTGCAGTCCAGTTAGACAATGTAGTGATCTTTACTAAGTCCTGGAAAGATCACTTGGTACAGTTGGCAGAGCTTTTTGAACGAATACGAGAAACAAAACTGCTGATAAAATTAAACAAAACACAATTTGTGAAAGCAGACATGATGTTCTAGGGACAAAATATCGGTCATGGAAGGTTGATCCCATGGAACGCAAAGACAAAAGCAACCGAGGAATTTCCATGGCCAACCTCAAAGAAAAAGGTGCTTCGCTCCTTCGGAGTCAGCGGATTCTATCGGAAGTTTGTTCCAAATGTCAGCAGTGCAGTTGTACCGTTTACCGACTTGCTGAAGAAAAACACAAAGTATTGGATGACAGAACAATGCCAGGAGGCATTCGACCATTAAAAAGAAATATTGAGCACCAAACCAGTTTCAGCCACACCAAACGCTTGAAAACATTTCAAAGTTGCCGTCGATGTGAGTGACATAGGAGTCAGAGCTGCACTGCGATGAGATGGGATCGTCCTTTTCAAAGAAACTCAACATCCACCAGAGAAAGTATTCCACGATTGAGAAAGGACTATTGAGTTTGGTACTAGCCTTATAACATTTTAATGTGCACTCACAAACAGAGTGTTGGAGATGGTTGTGTACACGGAGCCCAATCTGCTTACATTCTTTGAACGCTTTCAAGACTATTTCATTGGAGTCTTGTGTTACAGACTTTTAATTTAAAAAGACTATTTCATTGGAGTCTTATGTTACAGACTTTTAATTTAAAAATCGTACACGTAGCGTGTGGTAAGAATGTAATCTCAGATGCGTTCTCACAGATTTAACTGATAAAGATTAGACGAGATTTGTCATTATACAATGTTAAATATAGGTAAAGGGGAAGAAGTTAAGGTGAACTTAGATTTAGGTTATCTGTATGTTATGGTCATGTGTTGAAAGAATAGAAAAACAAATGAGACCGTATTTTCATTATGATTGTTCTTTTTTGAGAGAGAAGGTGTTATGAACGTGTAAAGGATACTGTACCTTTAAGAGAGTTGAAGGATTTACAAGCACAGTGAGTTCTGGAAAATTTACAATGGAACATGTGGTCCAGCAGCTTGCAGTACCTGGGTTGCTATGAGACAAATAATAAAATCAAATTTGATCAATCCATTTAAATTATGTCCCAAGAAGCTAAACTACAACCGAGTTTAAATTTGGCATTTGGCAATATTATAATAAAAAGGAAATTACCCGATGATTTGGGATAGAAAGCTGAAAAGAAAATTGACCAGTTATGGGAGAACTGCCACGCCACCAACATCTGCAGACTGCCCGGAGAATAGCTCTCCGAAATGTACCTTTGTTTATCAATGACCTGTGACACAGAAACTCGAAGGAGAAGAAGCGAAGACAGAGGATGATACAAAGAGAATATTCGACAGCTGGCTGGTTCTGAAATTTGAATGTTTTGGTATATCTTAATTGGGGATGGGTGGGGTGGGGGGATTATCGGACCAGTATTGTAGAAGAGTAAGTAAAAGATAGGTCAGAGAAAGGAGTTGCAAAATGTTGTTAGTTAATTATTCCCTGTTAGACTTATTAAACAAATGTTAATTTTTGCTTTAAATATTGACCTTTAGGATGGTTATTGGCCTTCTGAATTTTTACACGTTATAGCATGGGTTAAATCTTTTCTGTGTTTCAAGTTTAAATTAGCGCTGGGTGGTGGAGATGGTGGGGGAGGGGGCAAGGTCTCCCCCGTGTTGTAACACATTAACTCGGATTTCTCTGCACAGATGCTGCCAGACCTGCAGAGCTTTTCCAGCACATTTCTGTCTTAGTTTCTGGTTTAAGAAATCTGAAGTTCTCTTGACTTTCTTACATGTATCATTGACAGCCACGGTTGAGGTCCTGGAGGACAGGAACACAGCTAATTTTGTTACATTATTTGTACTTTGGCTGCAAAGAAAACCCAGGGAACTACAGACAAGTGAGTTTGATGTCAAGGGTGGAGAAGTGTTTGTAGGAGATTCTGAGAGGCAGGATTTACATGCATTTGGAAAGGCAAGGACTGATTAGGGATATTCAGCACGGCTTTATGTCTGGGAATCCATGTCTTACAAACTAGATTGGAGGTTTTGAAGAAGTGATCAGGAATCTATATGAAGGTAAAGCAACATACGTTGTCTATGTGGACCTTATTGAGGCCCAACAAGGTTCCACATGGTAGTCTGTTTAATAAGGTTAGATCACAAGAGTTCAGGGAGAGCGATCCAATTAGATACAAAACAGACTTGACTGTAGGAGACAGAGGGTGCTGCGAGAGATTTACTGTTCCAATTGGAGGCCTGTGTCCAGAATTGTGCCGCAATGACCAGGCTGATGTTGTTCATGGTTTTTGTAAATGGTTTGGATGAGAATATTGGAACCGTGGATAGTAATTTGGAGATGAAACCCCCAAAATTGGAGTTATGGTGGACAGTGAAGAAGGATATCTTAGAGAACAAAGATATCTTGATCTACCTGACAAGTGGGCTGAGGATTGGCTGATGGATCTTCATGCAGATAAATGGGAGATGTTGCATTTTGTTAGACAAACGAGTGTAGGATTTATTCAGAAAATGGTAGCGCGCTGGGGAGTGTTGCCAAACAGGGAAATCCAGGGTCCAGGTCCATAGTTCCGTGAAAGTGGAGTAGCAGATTGACAGGACAGTGAACAAGGCATAAGGCAAGCTGACTTCCATCGGTCAGAGCATTGATTATAGAAATTGGCACATCATGTTCTGGCTCTACAAGAGAATGATCAGGCCACATTTGAAGCAATTCTTGTTGTCCTGCTATTGGAAGAATGTTATAAACTAAGAAGGGGACAAAAGTATTTAAAATGATGTGACGGAGATGGGAGGTTTTGAGATATAAGGATAGGCCGGGATTTTGTTCCTTTTGAGTTGGAGGCTGAGAGGTGACCTTTATTACATCATGAGAGGCATGGATAGGATGAATAGACAAGAACATTTCCTCCGGGTGGGTGTGTCCAGAACCAGACAGGATAGGTTTAAGGTGAGAGAGAAGACATTTAAAAGAGATCTAAAGGACAGTTGTTTCTCACAGAGGGTAGTATGTATATGTAGTGAGCTGTGAGAGGAACTAGCATTGGGGAGTACAGTTACAACATTTGAAAGACAATTAGACGTGTACATGAATACCAAAGGTTTGGAGGGGTGTGCGCCTAAAGAAGAAAAATAGTAATCATTCAGTTTAGAAAACCAGGTGAGTATGGACGAGTTGAGCCAAAATGTCTGTTTGTATATTGTATGATTCGAAGAGTCAATGACTTTTTCACTCCTCCTTCATCACTAGTCTTTCATTGCATTCAATTCATTTCCAAGTCAAAGCTCATCTGCAGATATTTTAAATGATCTAACTCTCCAAACTTTCTTAAATAGAGAATTCCTGACATTGATGTGGTTCTGCAGACCACAGCAGCAGCAGAAACAGAATTAAATTCAAGCACAATCTGTAACGTTTTTCCTGGGATAATCCCTCAGTCTACCATTCCAACCAAGTTGATCTATGGTTCAGTGATGTATAGGTGAATGTGCCATTATCCCAATCATGTGTACCTAAACCTGATGACAACCCGTTAAAGCTACCATAATTGACTGTCTGCATTCCAAACTGCAGCAATAACATCTGATCGAGAGGGTGTAATGATCCCAACACCAACAAACCAACAGTACTGTCACATCCAGCCATAAATGGTGATGGACGGTTAAACAATTTCGTGGAGGAGAGGGCTCACTATTATCCCCATCCTAAATAATGGAACAGTCCTGTACATCAGTGTAAAACATAATGATGTAGTTTTGGCAAGATACTCCGCCAGACGTGTTGAGTGGATGATTCACCTCACCCTCGCATGATGCCCAAAGAATCACAGATGCCAGTCTTCAATCAATTCGATTTGCTTCAAGCGACATGAAGAAACAGCTGAACACAGTAGATACGACAAGGGCAAAGAGCCCTGACACGATTCCTGCAACAGGACTGAAGAGTTGTGCTGCGCAACAACCGTGTCCCTGGGGGAACCTGTTTCATTCCAGCTCCAACTCTGACATCTTCTTGGCAATGTGGAAAATTACTCTACTTTGTCCAGTCCGTGAAGAGGAGAATAATTACAATCTGACCATTTGCCACCCCCTCAGTCCCATCACGGTAGTTAAACTGGTAGAAGTTCTTTTTGACAGATCTGTCAAACCACACAGAAATAACCAGCTCAGTGTGGTTTCCAATAGGTCCCTACGTGGAGATGGTGCTGTTGTGGAAATATCACTGGATTACTAATCCAGACCAGGCTAAAGCTCTGGCAGCTGATGGAATTGAATAGCAATTAACAACATATCGAGATGTAAAATCTGGTATCAGTAACGATGATGCTGAAATCAATGCCGATTACAAACTCCAATTTGCTTCATCAATGTACATTCAGGAAGTGAATTCTGGCCTGGTGAATTCCATGCATTCATGGTCTATCCTAAACGATACTCTATACACACATGCATGGGAAAAACCTTTCAATGGTCTCGAAAACGGCAAAGTAGAACACAACATTGTATCAAACTGCTCTGAAGTTTGGAAGGATAAAACTGACAGAATTCCCGGCACCAGCCTCAGTATCCGAAAAGGGAATGGGAAACAAATTCCTGTTGACCCTGCAGAGGCCTCCTTCCGATCGGCTGAGAGCTTGTGACAGCCATACTCCAGATGCCTCCCGCTCCCCTTCGTGTCGAGAAATCCTTATTCATATTCAGTGCCTTGTGTTCCACAGCTTATGTGGGAGAGAAATTCCCAGAGTCACCAGTCACTGAGTGCAGACATTTATTCTCATCTCAATGCAGAGTGGCCTGTCTGTACCTAATACGGTGGCCTCTTGTTTTAGACGTTCCAGGCAGGGTAATTATCATCTTCCAATATGTCTCACACTGTCAGAGTTTTATATGTCTCACTGAGATCTCCACTCATTTTCCTGAAGCCCATGGAATACAGGCCCAAACGCCCCAAACTCTGCTCTCACAACAAGCCTGTCATTCCAGAGATCAGTCTGGTCATCCTTCACTGCACTCCCTCAATGTCAGGTTTGTCACTTATTAGGTAAGGAGACAAGTACTGCACACAATACTGCACAATGTTCGAGATGGGCTCTCACCGAGGTCCTGTACACCTGCAGTAAGATACCCTTACTTCTGTCAGTCAATCCCCTCGAAATTAAGGTCAACACACCATTTATCTTCCTGCCTGCTTTCTGCTCTTGCAATATTTCTTTCAGTGATTGGTGTACAAGGAGATACAGATCCTTTTAAATGTTACAGCTCCCCACTTGGTGGGTTTGTGTACACTGGTCAGCGTGCCAATGCCATTCCAAGTATTGACTTTTGGGTTCAGAACTCACTGCCCTGCATTGACCTCGGAGGGCTGCGCAATAGAAAAAAAAAAGAAAGAACATAAATCCCTTTAAAGACCAACATGTTTCATACAACCCCTTTTCAAATGATAGGTTGCTGTTCTATTGTACCTATCAAAGTACACACCATCACATCCACCCCCATTGATCGTCATCTGCCACATATTTGCCCATTCACGCCACTTGTCTCAATCACCTTGGAGCTTTTGTTTTAAATCCTCCTCACCCACTAACAATCTGACATCATTTAGTGCTGTCAGCAGATTTGATTCCCTCACCTAAATGTTTGGCATGCATTGAGAATAGCTGTTTCACAATCACTAATCCCTACGACACGCCATGATCCTTCAACTTCAAAACAGATTGTTTTGGTCTCTCCATCTAAGAAAGGAAATACTGGCACTACAATGTATGCAGAGGGGGCTCGTTACGTTGGTTTCAGAGGTGAGGAGTCTGGTTATGAGGAGAGACTGAACAGATTGGAATTATACATTGAAATCATGTTCATATTTTAGTCCCAATGCCGTAACATTTTAGTTTGCACACTCGGCCATAGTCCTTATCAAGATCTTTCTGAAACTCTAAATGCATTGCATCCATTTCTTCTCTGTATGCATCGACCAGTCAGTTTGTCAAATATAATTCCCATTTCATGTTGACCCATTACATAAGAACGTACAAACTAGGAGCAGGAGTAGGCCATCGGGCCCTTCAAGCCTGTGCCACCATTCAATAAGATCATGGCTGATCATTTCATGGCCTCAGCTCCACTTACCCGCCCACTCACCATAATCCATCATTCCTTTAATCTTCAAAAAATTATCTATATAAGTTCAAACCCATTCAATGACAAATCCTCAAGAATTCCACATATTCACAAGCTTCTTGGTCAAGACGTTCCTTCTCAATTCAGTCCTAAATCTGCTCCATATAGTTTTGAGGCTTTGCCCTGTTGTCTAATTTCACATGCTTCTGGAAACATCCTTTACATTTCTATCGTACCTACTCCCTTCACAATTATAAATGTTTCTACTCCTTCCTCCCTCATTCTTTCAAATTCCAATCAATGTATAATTCCAATCTATTCAGTCTCTCCTCATAACCAGACCCCTCACCTCTGAAACCAACCTAACGAGCCTCCTCTGCATACATTGTAGTGCCAGTATTTCCTTTCTCAGATGGGGAGACCAAAACTGCACGTACTTCAGGTGTGGTCTCCCCAGCACCCTTTAAATCTGGAACATAACCTCCCTACTTTTACACTCAATCCCTTTCGCAATGAAGGGCAAAATTCAATTTGCCTTGTTAATTACCTGTTACCCTTACAGACCAGCTTCTGTGATTCATGCACAAGGACACCCAGGTCCCTCTGCACAAGAGCATGCTGCATTTTTTAAACAATTCAAAGAAGAGTCCTCTTTAGTATTTGTCCTACCAAAATGGATGATTTTACATTTATTATAATTGCACTCCATCTGCCAGACCTTGACCCACTCACTTCAACTCTTTATGTTCCTTTGTAAAGTTTAACCATCCTCTCCACATTTTACTCTGCCAGTCATGTTAGTATCGTCTGCAACCTTTGAGACACTACACGTGCTCCCCTACTCCAAATTATCTATGTAAGCTGTGAATAATTGCAGTCCCAGCACTGATCCCTGAGGCACTCCACTAGTCACTGATCAGCAACCAGAAAAACAATCATGTATTCCCCCTCGTTGCTTCATGTTAGTTAACCAATCCTCTATCCATGTTAATACATTGCCCGTAATGCCACACCTTACACAGCAGCCTTTTTGGCGTCACTATATTGAATGTCTTTTGGAAATCTCAGTACCCCACACCTACTGGGTCCCTGCAGTTGTAATGTCTTCATAGAATTCCAGTAGGTTAGTTACACGTGGCCTGCCTTTCATTAACCAACACTGTGTGTCTGCCCAAAGGGACATTTTCTATCAAGATACATTGCCATTTATTCCTTGATTATAGATTGAAATATTTTCTCCTACAGATGTTTGGCTAACTCGTCTATAATTCCCCATGTTTTGTCTATCTCCCTTTTTAAACAGTGCTGTCTGAACTCCTGTTTTCCAATTTGCTGGAACTGTATCAGAGTCCAGTGAAATCAGAAAAATTTCCACAAGTACATTTGCTATTTCTCTCATCACCTCTGTTAGTACCTTGGGATACATTCCATCAGGGCCAGGAGACTTATCTACCTTTGGCTCCATGAGCTTGCCCAACACTCTCTCTCTCGGGAATGGTTGTTTCCAGGTACTAACTTACCTTTCTGCCTTTGACAATTACTGACATGGTATTAGTGTCCTTCATTGTGTAGATCAACTAAATAACTCTTCAATTCCTCGTCCATTTCCTCATATCTCATTACTGCATCCCACTTCTCACTTTCTAAAGGACAATTGATTACCCTAGCCATTCATTTCGTTTTGTATATTTATTGAATATTTTGCTATCTGTCTCTATATTCTGTGTAGTTTACTCTCATAACCTATCTGATGTGTCCTGATCACTTTTTTGTTGCTTTATTTTGAAATTTAACGGTTTTGACATTATTTTGACATTTAAAGTTTTCCCAATCTTCTAGTTTCCCACTGGTCTTTGCCATTATTATACCATTTATTTTAATTTGATAGACTCCCTTATTTCCTGAGACGTTCATGGCAGATTACCCTTTTCTTATAGTCCTTCCATTTCACCATTATATGCTGTTGCTGAGAACGTTGAAAAATTGTTTTGAAAGCCTTCCACTGTTCATCAACGGTTCCACCGTAAAGTCTTCACTTCCAGCCATCTTTAGCCAAGATCAAAGGGTTGTACAATTTATGCACATGAATTGAACACACCTAAGATGGCTCTTCAGTACTTAATCAGTTAGAATGGAAACGCGAGTTTGATTGATTAAAATGCAAATCACTGCCTGGAGATAACTTCAGGTACTATCGATGTAAATGAAGTAACACTTGCTGTCAGATAATATATTCTAAGCTTGAGGCCTTGTTTGGACTCTGTCTGTCTCTTGACCTGGAGTCAGACTGGTTTTATTTACAAAGTAGGAGTAGCGCGTGTGCGTATGTGTGTGAGAGAGGGCGTGTCTGCGTGAAGGTAAGTGAGAGACACACATTCTGTATGTGAGAGAGAGTGAGGTGGATTGTGCGTGTGTGTGCGGGATGGAGAGAGACAGAAGGTCTGTGTTCATCCGTGTGTGTGACAGAGTGGGGTGCGTGTGTGGAACGTGAGAAAGGGGCAGTGTGATTGTGTGTGAGGGGCAGATAGGGAGACTGTGCATTAGTGTATGTAACGGGGAGAGTGAGAGTGTGTACTTGTCCAGACTAAGACACAGACACTGATCATTTTCCCCACATACACTCACTCCGTGGTTTCAGAGCTTCCCCTCTCTGTAGCCTCTTCTCCATTTGTTGTTCATGTTACAGACCCAGATGCTGTAACTACAGTCCCCATGTTCCATTCAGAGTTGGGTCAGCAAATCGTCAGGTTGTCCGGAATGTCTGAGGCAGCTCACAGCACAACCTCCAGCAAACCATCCCCAGCAGCTCCACTAACTTTTAAATAACAGGAGTCAGTCACAAGCCCATCAGCTGCAAGTTAGATGCCTGGTCCTTTACGATTATACTTAAGGGTATTCCTCGTTTTACTGACTTCACAATCAACTGAGAGAGACAAACAGAGGCATTCCGCTATCAGGCACATACCAAGTTTCAAACACGTGAGTCAGAGCTGCTGGAACACCGCTGTCCATGGAGCACTACATGGGACACATCGGGAAGTGACCAACACCCTGGCACACACCATTTTAATGTTTCTGAAATTCACCATGCCAGCACTCGATACACGAGGTAGTCAAAAGCCAATGGCAGGGAAAGATACAGAAAAAAACCCAAATAATTAATTAACTGATAACTTGGTGAAAATGTGGATAAGGAGATGGGGTGATTGGAATAACTGGATAAGTGAGACAACAGTGGGCCCAATCACAAAAATGCATACATTGAAGAAAGACATTGCCAGATTAGCTGGAATGGTCCATTGCCTCAAATTTTGAATCTGCTTCACAAATCAGCACAGACACCATAAACTGGGGTAAGGTAATGGCGAAGATTGAGAGGTAAGCAGACCGTGCTTGTGGACTACTCCATAAAGTGGACTATCTGCACAGCATGAAGAACATTGCAAACTTTGCCAGGATATTGAAACCCTCTACCACCACCCTCGGTCTCCTACCTTTGAACCAATTTTGTATCCAAATGGCTAGTTCTCCATGTATTTCATATGAACGAACCTTGCTAAACAGTTGACCATCCACAATGTTGTTCAACACCTTACTGATATCGACAATGTGCACCTCTCAACCTCAATTAATCTTCTTAGTCGCTTCTTTAAAAAAATTCTGTCAGGTCAGTGAGGCACAATATTGCTTGCTCAAAGCCATGTTGACTATCCCTGATCAGTCGTTTCCTTTCAAAATGCGTGAAAATCCAATGCCTTATAATCCTCTCCAACAACTTACCCACCACTGATGTCAGGTTCACTGGCTTTTCCTTATTACCCTTCTTCAATCCTTTAAGTAATGGCACCACGTTAGCCAACCTCCAGTCTGCCAGCACTTTACCTGTGGCTAATGATGATAGTACGGGGCTCAGCAATCACTTCCCTAGCTTCCCACAAAGGATAGCGTACATCTAATAAAAGCCATGACATTTTCCTTCCTTTGCATGTTTTAAGATCTCCAGCAGCTTCTCTGTAGTACAGACACTTTCCAAGAGGTCACTACATATTTCCCAAGTTCCCTCGCTTCCATATCCTCCTGCACAGTAAATACTGATACAAAATATTCGTTCAGTACCTCCCCCATTTCCTGTGGTTCTGCACATGGGCAGCCTTGCTGATCTTTAATGATGTCCTATTCTCCCCACAGTTACTCTTCGTTCTTGACGTATTTGTAGAATTCTTTTGGAATCTCCTTAACTCTATTTGGCAAAGCTATCACATGTCCCGTTTTTGTGCTCCCAATTTACCTCTTAATTATACTCTTGTTGACTTCAGACTCTTCTAGTGATTCACTTTAAATCAGGAATTAAGAGGCTAATGATGACCATTCCGATGTAAGAAATATCCATCTGGTTCACTGACACCTTTAAAGGAAACAAACTGCCATCCTTACTTGGTCTGGCCTCCATGAGACCCCAGACACACAGCAATGTGGATTACTGTTAACTGTCCTCTGGGCAATTAGGGATGGATAATAGATGCTTGCCTAGCCAGGGACGCCCTCAATCCATGAATGAATTCAGAAAACAAAACTTAATTCCTGCTGTCTATACCTGACATATCCTTCCCTTTTTTCCGTGACCAGAACCACATCTTCTCCAATTCTCCACCATTGCTTACACCTACCAGCCTTACCCTTCACCCTAACAGGAACATACTGTCTCTGTACTCCTGATGTCTCATTTTTGAAGGCTTCCCCCATCTCTGCGAATATCTGCCCCAATCGACTTTGAAAATTCTTGATTAATATAAAAATTGTCTTTTCAACAATTTACAACGTTAAGTTTTAGACCTGGTTCATCCTTTTCCATCTCTATTTTGAAACTAATAGAATTATGATGGCTTGCCATAAAGTGCTCCTACACTGATACCAAAACCACACCCTCCCCACTGCCTTATTCCCAACGGTAAGGTGTTGTTTAGCTCCTTCCCTGTGATGAAGAGCACTGGACAAACAGCTATAGCGTTGTAACTGGGAATGGGGTCAGCAGAGTCTTCGACTCATTGGGTTGATTCTAACAACAATTTGTCTCAGTGACATTTTCATTGTGTGTGACAGAGGGATTATCTGCACGAGGCTGAGCTAGTTTCTTGGAACTATCTTACTGAATGCACCTCATTAACTACCCACCCTACCCCATGGTGACCCTCTCATCATGGCTGGAGGTACTCACCATTTCCCGGGTGCCCCTGGATATTCCATAATCCCTGACATTGGTGCCACATTTAAACGTCCAATGGGCACACGGTTGAGCTTTCTCAGTTTGGAGCTGCCCTGCAGGGTTTACCACGAGAATGGGGGATAAGGGGCAATCACACCACAGTTTGTCGACAGGGGCACGGAGCTCCTGGTGGATGGGCTAGTACAGAAGAGGATTATTCTCTTCCCAGAGACGGCCACATTACCAGACCCACCGAGCATAGTCTGAGCTCACCACCCAACTCAGTGCAGTATCTGCGGTCTGAGGAAATGCCCAGCAATACAGGACAAGCATCAATAACCTTCCCTGCTCTGTCAGGATAAGTAGGACTGTGTTATCTCTGCTCCCTCACAATCACTGTATATCTGTTATAGCACCGACACACGAACAAGGCTCCTGCTCCACTACTCTCACTACTGCAAATAGCACCTTCCTTCTCTCTCTCTTTCCCCTCCACTATATCTCCCACACTAATAACACTGGTTGGATACAACACTATGGACTGACTCCCTCTGGACACATCACCATCTCACCTCCCTCCCCACCCACACCAGCACGAACAGCAGGTACCCCCACTCCCACCTTCACTCCCTCCCTCCATTTCTCGCATTCCAAGAGAAACAGCCTGGAATAGGATGGAAAGGTACAAGCTGGGTGGTGGAGAGCCCAATATCCATCTCTCCACCACCACCACTGTACCTGTGTGTCTGTATTTGACTCTGTGAGTATCTATAATTAAGTGCAGGTCTGTCGTCTCTGTGGTGCTGAAAATGAAACAATCTCTCCCTCAGCTGGCCTCCCCACTCTACTGCAGTGAGAGCGGCAGAGAGTGACAACTCTCGAGGATTCAGTCTGGGTGGGAGAGACAGTGAGAGAGCTCATAGCACGATGCAAACTGACAGCACCTTCAACACACACACACGCACCCACGTGCAGGTTCGCACACACAATGCTGGTACATGGTGGGTTACAAATATCCTTGGGCCTGTCAGAATGGAAATACTCACCTCCAAGTGAACCATTTTGTCAGACGGTGACATGAATTGATTTCTCATTCTGTGAGTTGCAATCTTAAAACTTATTTGGGTGACGAACCGGGACAAGTGATGGGCTTGTTAATGTGCGAACATTTTGGTGATCGTGACCACAATTCTATGACTTTCACCTTGGTTATGGAGAGAGATAGGTGCGTGCAACAGGGTAGGTTTTACAATTGGGGGAAGGGTAAATACGATGCTGTAAGACAGGATCTGAGGAGCATAAGTTGCGAACATAGACTGTCAGGGAAGGATGTTATGGAAATGTGGAACTTTTTCAAGGAACAGATACAACGTGTCCTTGATATGTATGTACCTGTCAGGCAGGGAAGAGATGGTCGTGTGAGGGAACCTTGGTTGACGAGGGAGGTCGAATGTCTTGGAAAGAGGAAGAAGTAGGCTTACATAAGGTTGAGGAAACAAGGTTCAGACAGAGCATTGGAGGGAGACAGGATAGACAGAAGGGAGTTGAAGAAAGGGATTAGGAGTGCTAAGAGAGGGCATGAAAAATCTTTGGCGGGTAGGATACAGGATAACTCCAAGGCATTTTATGCGTTTGTGAGAAAGATGAGAATGACGAGAACGAGGGAAGCTCCGATCAAAGACAGTAGTGAGAGACTGTGTATTGAGTCGGAAGAGATCGGAAAAGTCTTGAATGAGTACTTTTCCTCAGTATTTATAAACGAGAGGGACCATATTGTTTGAAACGGACTGGTAAGCTAGAAGAGATACTTGTGAGGGAGGAAGATGTGTTGGGCATTTTGAAAAACATGAGGACAGACAAGCCCCCCGGGCCTGACGGGATATATCCTAGGATTATGTGGGAAACAAGAGAGGAAATTGCAGAGCCGTTGGCAATGATCTTTTCGTCTTCACTGTCAACGGGGTTGGTACTAGGGGACTGGAGAGTGGCGAATGTTGTGCCCCTGTTGAAAAAAGGGAATAGGTATAACCCCGGGAATTACAGGCCAGTTAGTCTTACTTCAGTGGTAGGCAAAGTATTGGAAAGGGTACTGAGGGATAGGATTTATGAGTATCTGGAAAAGACACTGCTTGATTAGGGACAGCCAGCACGGATTTGTGAGGGGTAGGTCTTGCCTTACAAGTCTTACTGAATTCTTTGAGGAGGTGACCAAGCATGTGGATGAGGGTAGAGCAGTGGATGTAGTGTAGTTGGATTTTAGTAAGGCATTTGATAAGGTTCCCCATGATAGGCTCATGTGGAAAGTCAGGAGGCATGGGATAGAGGGAAATTTAGCCAGTTGGATAGAACACTGGTTAACCAGTTGAAGTCAGAGAGTGGTAGTAGATGGTAAATATTCAGCCTGGAGCCCAGTTATAAGTAGAGTTCCACAGGGATCCGTTCTGGGTCCTTTGCTGTTTGGAATTTTTATCAATGACTTGGAAGAGGGAGTCTAAGGGTGGGTCAGTAAATTTGCAGATGATACGAAGATTGGTGGAGTTGTGGTTAGTGAGAAGGGCTGTTGTTGGCTGCAAAGCGACTTAGATATGATGCAGAGCTGGGCTGAGGAGTGGCAGATGGAGTTCAACCTGTCAAGTATGAGGTTGTCCATTTTGGAAGGACAAATAAGAATGCAGAATACAGGGTTAACGGTAGGGTTCTTAGTTAGTGGAGGAGCAGAGGGATCTTGGGGTCTCTGTTCGTAGATCTTTGAAAGTTGCCACCCAGGTGGATAGAGCTTGTAAGATGGCCTATGGTATTAGCGTTCATTCGCAGAGGGATTGAATTCAAGAGTCGTGAGGTGATGTTGCAGCTGTACAGGACCTTGGTTAGGCCACATTTGGAGTACTGTGTGCAGTTTTCGTCGCCTCACTTTAGGAAAGATGTGGAAGCGTTGGAGAGGTGCAGAGAAGATTTACCAGGATGTTGCCTGGAATGGTGAATAGGTCGTACGAAGATAGGTTGAGAGTGTTAGGCCTTTTCTCATTGGAACGGCGAAGGAAGAGGGGTGACTTGATAGAGGTTTACAAGATGATCAGAGGAATAGATAGAGTAGACAGTCAGAAACTTTCTCCCCGGGTACAATAGAGTGCTACAAGGGGACATAAATTTAAGGTGGAGAATGGAAGGTAAAGGGGGGATGTCAGGTGTAAGTTCTTGACCCAGAGAGTGGTGGGGGCATGGAATGCGCTGCCTGTGGGAGTGGCAGAGTCAGAATCATTGGTGAGCTTTAAGTGGCAATTGGATAGGTATATGGATGGGTGCTTAAGCTAGGATAAATGTTCGGCACAACATCGTGGGCCGAAGGGCCTGTTCTGTGCTGTATTGATCTGTGTTCTATCTATGTTCTATACATTTCATTGGGCACTGGAGATTTCTCCACCTTTATGTCTGTGAAAACATTTAATACCTCCTCTTTATTGATCTTAACATGTTCTGGAACCTCAGCATCCCAACTGAAATCCCTGGCTACAATGCCTTTCTCCTGTGTGAATACGGATGGGAAGTATTCATTGAAGACCTCACCTGCTTTCTGTGGCTCCATGCACAAATTGTTCCTTTGGTTTCTCTTTCGCTAGGAATCCTCTTACTCTCACGATGCTGATAAAATACCTGTGACTTTTCCACAATCGTATCTGCCAAATATATTTCATGACCATTATTTGTGTCTCATTTTCCACAATCCCCTTGCGCTCTCTATACTTGTGAAGGGCTTAACCTGATTTTATTGCACTGTATTTTCTTTATCAAACTCACGATATCACTTGATCAGTATTCGCTGGACTTGCTGCCTTTACTATTCACTCTTCAAGGAGCACACTGGCCCTGCGTTCTAGCTGCATCACTTTAAAATACTCCACTTTCCTAACATGGACCCTACTGCAGGGAGTTCCTCCCAGTCTCTGTTTGCCAGATCCTCTGTAATGATCCTGATACTGATAGGAGGCATAGTTGTGAGGGGGACAGACAGGAGACTGTGTGGCTCCAGAGGAGACCCCAGGATGGTGTGCTGCCTCGCAGGTACCAGGTTCAAGGATGTCTCTGAGTCGTTATTGAACATTATGAAGGGGGAGGGTGAACATCCAGAGGTCATTGTGCACATTGGTCCACATGACAGAGGTAGACAAATGGATGGGGTCCTGTGAAATGAGTACAGGGAGTCAGGTGAGAAGTTAAAAAAGCAGGATTTTGACCTTAATGATCTCCAGATTACTCCCAGCGCCAAGTGCCAGTGAGGATAGAAATAGAAAGGTAGGCCGGATGGATGTGTGCCTGACGAGCTGGTATAGTGGGCAGGGTTTTCAGTTCATGGGTCATTGGGATCTCTTCTGGGGTAGAGGGGACCTGTACAAAGGGGATGGTTTGCACTTGACACAAAGGGACACAAGTATCGCAGGGAGGAGATTTGCTAGTGTTATCCAGGAGGATTTAAACTAGTTTGGCAGGGAGTTGAGACTCTGAGTGAGAGAGGGACCATTGTAAAGTCAGGGGAAATACATCAGCCATCAAGAGCAAGTTACCTATTCAGGATATCCAGGGGGCACAGTTGAGGGAGGGAAAGATATCTGGTTTAAAGGGCATTTATTTCAATACGCGAGGCCTGACTGGTAAGGCAGATGAGCTCAGAGCATGGATTAGCTCTGAGGACTGGGATATTATAGCCATAACTGAAACATGGCTGAGAGAAGGGCAGGACTGGCAGCTCAGTGATCTCAGGATACAGAAACTACAGGCGTAACAGAAGGACAAGTAAGTGAGGAGGGGGAGTTGTCCTTTTGATTCGGAAGGACATAACACCTGTGCATCGAGACAATTCTGTTAAGCAGTCATCAAATGAGGCCATAAATTTAAAAGCTGGAAGCAAAGAGGGGATGGTCAGTCTGCTGGGATCGTGTTCTGGACCCTCAAATAGCCAGCGGGGACGAGAGGAGCAAATGTGTCGTGAGTTTGCAGGTACCTATGAAAATAATAGAGTAGTATTGGATGGAGATTTTAACTTCCCCTGGATTGGCTGGGTCACCCAGAGTGTAAAAGGCCCATACTGAGTGGAATTTGTAAAATGTGTCAAAGAAAATTTCCTCAATCAAGACGTAGAGGGCTCTACGCTACTCAGGCGGGTGCAACACTGGACCTCTCCTCAGAAAACAAGATCAGGCAAGTGACTGAAGTATCAGTCGGAGAGCACATTGCGTCCAGTCACCACAACTGTCTTTGTTTTAACATAGTTGTGGAAAAAGATCAGGCAGGTTGACAGATTTAGGTCTTAAACTGGAACTGGGCCAATATTGGGGCCATTCAGCAGGATCGAGCAGGGGTTGATTGGGTGAAGGTAAAACTCACACAACACTAGGGTATAGTCCAGATGGTTTACAGAACCTCGATTATCTGAACGAGATGGGCGGGCACTATTTCGTTCAGATAATTGATTATTCGGTTAATCGATTCAATACCTTTCCTCTGGGGCTCGGAGTTTTCAGTTCAGTCTGCTCCCTGTTCAGGTGACTAGGCAGCAGCAAGTCATGAGTGAGCCCCCACACCCTGTCAGACCCTAAAAAACTCGCTCGCCTCCAAACCCATCCAACACCGCCCCCACCCACCCCTCAACGTCGCCACCCCACCTGTCCCAAACCCACCAAAAAGCGGCCCCTGCTGCCAAAACCGTCCGAAACCACCCTCCACTCGCCGCCTGCCCCCACTTCCCAAACACGTTCGACATCAACTTCAACCCGTCCCCAAACCCGTCCAAAACTACCCTCCGTCTACCACACCCACCGTCCAATCCATTTCCACGCCCATGCCCCCATCAACCCCTCCCCCTTCTGGGCAGCTGGAGTGGACACAACAGTAAGACATCTACTGCCTTTGCGGGGGTAAGTCTCCAAACAACGCACATGCACATGCACACACACGTTCAGACAGCCACACACAACTTTTTACTGCAACATCTCATAAAGTTTCACTTCTGCCCTATACAGGACAATGTTCAAGAGAATATCTGGAAAAGGGGGAGGGGGGTTAGGATTTACCCCTATATATAGCTCTCAGCTAAGTGTGGAGAGAGGGTGAGAGGTCAGTCATTTGGAGATGGTCCCTGGGCTCGGTGTCCAGGACTGTTCTCAGCAGTATTTCAGTGAGCCGAGATCTGTTTTAATTAGTGTAAACAAAAACAAACACAATCGTGGTTGAAACGACTCTTTGATGTAATGTTTCTATTGGGAACTCAAGATCTCCTTTGAATAATCTGATATTGGGTTAATTGATATTTGGATAATCGAGGTCCCTTTGTATTTGAAAGTGCTAGGTTTAGAAGCTCTGGTGATCATTCTACAAAGATGAAGGACTTAATCGAAGCTTGTTTAATATTTCGTTCCATGACACTGCCATCCTGTTGCTATAAATTCGGTGCCTAAGGATTGTGCTCCCAAATCCACCCGTTGAAGAAGCAGTGCTTCAAAAGCTAGTGCTTGCAAATAAACCTGCTGGACTATAACCTGGTGTTGTGTGATTATTAACTTTGCCCACCGCAGTCCAATACCGGCACGTCCAAATCATGACTAAAATAGATTGGGTCAGTCTGTTTGAATGAAAAAGAATGACTGGCAAATGGGAGGCTTTTAAAAGTGTGATCTCATGCATCCAGTATGTCCCTGTTAGGGTGAAGGGAAAAGCTAGCAGGTTTAGGAATCCCTAGCTGATGAGAGGTGTCGTCACTCTGTTCAGGAAAAAGGGGAAGGCACACATTGTCTTTAATGTTTCCAATTCTATGTAACCTCTTACAGTCCTAAAGACACAATCAATCTGGGGAGACCCAAAAGGCCTCCCAGGTCCCTGCAGCACTCCCAAACTGTAGATCCCACCCCAAATCATGTGACTTTCAGTTCCTATAAGACTCACTATCTGTTTAAATCCTCCCATCACTCCCACCCCACTATTAATGTAATCTCCTCCAGTCTCTCCATCTACTACTCATCTCCATAACCTTCTCCAGCACTTACACCTCGATCTGTGTAAACGCCCCCCTCACCGATAACCCTTCCCATTTTTACCATTCTGGAGGAGGTTACTAATGCTCCCTTTATGTGAAACTGTCTCCAACCAAAATTACTGCCTTTCTGGAAAATCTGTCAGACTCCACACCCTCCGTATCTAACTAATCTGCAGAACCTAAACCTTCCTGTATCGATAAACATTATCCACGACTACCCTCCATATCTCTGTCTATACAACCCACTTCCTCTCTAAACTTCTTCATTCACCTAAAACACTCCTGTCTGTGTAAACCACTCCATCCTACCAACATCCATATCTGTTTAAAATGTTCCATCCCTCCCAACCTCCCCAGCTCTATGAACTCCTGCAGGCCCGATAGCTCTCCACATTGCTGTAAGACCCTCGTGGTTATATGGTCCTCCATCCCTGTGAAACCACCCCAGTCCCCACTGCCCTCCCAGTCTGTGTCGTCTGTTCCAGATCAGATTATTGGTGTCTCTATTACCTGTAGCACTCCGAGCAAACCCTTCCTAATTGTATATCTTCATTCAGATCCCATCCTCTCCAGCCACCCGAAACACCTTCCTGCCTTTGTGACCCTCCCTATTTAGAACACAGAACAGTACAGCACAGAACAGGCCCTTCGGCCCTTGATAATGTGCCGATCTTTTATCCTACTCTAACATGCAGACCATTCAAAGAAGATAAGAACAAAGAAAATTCCAGCACAGGACCAGGCCGTTCGGCCCTCCACGCCTGTGCTGATCCAGATCCTCTGTCTAAACCTGCTGCCTATTTTCTAAGGATCTGTATCCTTTTGATTCCTGCCCATTCATGCATCTGTTTAGATACATCTTAAATGATGTCATCGTTCCCACCTCTACCACCTCCGCTGGCAACACGTTCCAGGCCCCCATCACCCTCTGCATAAAGAACGTTCCACGTATATCTGTCCTAAACCTTTCCCCTCTCACTTTGAGCTTGTGACCCCCAATAAGTGCATTCCACATTCTGGGGAAAAAAAACTTCTTGCTATCCACCATGTCTACACATCTCATGAGTTTGTAGACATCAATCAGGTCTCCAGTCAACCTTTGTCTTTCCAATAAAATCTGTTCAACCTCTCTTTATAGCTAGCCCCTTCCATACCAGACAACATCTGGGTG